>NW_028127590.1:0-27999 GCF_965231255.1 Vanellus vanellus
GGGGCATTTGAAGGGGTTCCAGGAGGCAGTGACAAGCAGCATCACTTTTCCCCGCTGGCACCTTTGCTGTGGCAGCAAAAGCTGGACGTTTGTCTTTTTGCTCCAAACAGCGCCGAAAGTGAAAAAAGGTGCTTTTGAATAGACTTTTCAGGAAAAAATGCAGAGAGTATGGGGCATTTGAAGGGGTTCCAGGAGGCAGTGACAAGCAGCATCACTTTTCCCCGCTGGCACCTTTGCTGTGGCAGCAAAAGCTGGACGTTTGTCTTTTTTGCTCCAAACAGCGCCGAAAGTGAAAAAAGGTGCTTTTGAGGATAGACTTTTCAGGAAAGCAGAGAGGGCCAAATTGTTGGGGCATTTGAAGGGGTTCCAGGAGGCAGTGAGAAGCAGCATCACTTTTCCCCGCTGGCACCTTTGCTGTGGCAGCAAAAGCTGGACGTTTGTCTTTTTTGCTCCAAACAGCGCCGAAAGTGAAAAAAGGTGCTTTTGAGGATAGACTTTTCAGGAAAGCAGAGAGGGCCAAATTGTGTGGGGCATTTGAAGGGGTTCCAGGAGGCAGTGAGAAGCAGCATCACTTTTCCCCGCTGGCACCTTTGCTGTGGCAGCAAAAGCTGGACGTTTGTCTTTTTTGCTCCAAACAGCGCCGAAAGTGAAAAAAGGTGCTTTTGAGGATAGACTTTTCAGGGAAAGCAGAGAGGGCCAAATTGTGTGGGGCATTTGAAGGGGTTCCAGGAGGCAGTGAGAAGCAGCATCACTTTTCCCCGCTGGCACCTTTGCTGTGGCAGCAAAAGCTGGACGTTTGGTCTTTTTTGCTCCAAAACAGCGCCGAAAGTGAAAAAAGGTGCTTTTGAGGATAGACTTTTCAGGAAAGCAGAGAGGGCCAAATTGTCTGGGGCATTTGAAGGGGTTCCAGGAGGCAGTGAGAAGCAGCATCACTTTTCCCCGCTGGCACCTTTGCTGTGGCAGCAAAAGCTGGACGTTTGTCTTTTTTGCTCCGAACAGCGCCGAAAGTGAAAAAAGGTGCTTTTGAGGATAGACTTTTCAGGAAAGCAGAGAGGGCCAAATTGTCTGGGGCATTTGAAGGGGTTCCAGGAGGCAGTGAGAAGCAGCATCACTTTCCCCGCTGGCACCTTTGCTGTGGCAGCAAAAGCTGGACGTTTGTCTTTTTGCTCCAAACAGCGCCGAAAGTGAAAAAAGGTGCTTTTGAGGATAGCGTGCGCAGGAAAGCAGAGAGGGCCAAATTGTGTGGGGCATTTGAAGGGGTTCCAGGAGGCAGTGAGAAGCAGCATCACTTTTCCCCGCTGGCACCTTTGCTGTGGCAGCAAAAGCTGGACGTTTGTCTTTTTTGCTCCAAACAGCGCCGAAAGTGAAAAAAGGTGCTTTTGAGGATAGCGTGCACAGGAAAGCAGAGAGGGCCAAATTGTCTGGGCATTTGAAGGGGTTCCAGGAGGCAGTGAGGAAGCAGCATCACTTTTCCCCGCTGGCACCTTTGCTGTGGCAGCAAAAGCTGGACGTTTGTCTTTTTTGCTCCAAACAGCGCCGAAAGTGAAAAAAGGTGCTTTTGAGGATAGCGTGCGCAGGAAAGCAGAGAGGGCCAAATTGTGTGGGGCATTTGAAGGGGTTCCAGGAGGCAGTGAGAAGCAGCATCACTTTTCCCCGCTGGCACCTTTGCTGTGGCAGCAAAAGCTGGACGTTTGTCTTTTTTGCTCCAAACAGCGCCGAAAGTGAAAAAAGGTGCTTTTGAGGATAGACTTTTCAGGAAAGCAGAGAGGGGCCAAATTGTGTGGGGCATTTGAAGGGGGTTCCAGGAGGCAGTGAGAAGCAGCATCACTTTTCCCCGCTGGCACCTTTGCTGTGGCAGCAAAAGCTGGACGTTTGTCTTTTTTGCTCCAAACAGCGCCGAAAGTGAAAAAAGGTGCTTTTGAGGATAGACTTTTCAGGAAAGCAGAGAGGGCCAAATTGTGTGGGGCATTTGAAGGGGTTCCAGGAGGCAGTGAGAAGCAGCATCACTTTTCCCCGCTGGCACCTTTGCTGTGGCAGCAAAAGCTGGACGTTTGTCTTTTTTGCTCCAAACAGCGCCGAAAGTGAAAAAAGGTGCTTTTGAGGATAGACTTTTCAGGAAAGCAGAGAGGGCCAAATTGTGTGGGGCATTTGAAGGGGTTCCAGGAGGCAGTGAGAAGCAGCATCACTTTTCCCCGCTGGCACCTTTGCTGTGGCAGCAAAAGCTGGACGTTTGTCTTTTTTGCTCCGGAGGGCGCCGAAAGTGAAAAAAGGTGCTTTTGAGGATAGACTTTTCAGGAAAGCAGAGAGGGCCAAATTGTCTGGGGCATTTGAAGGGGTTCCAGGAGGCAGTGAGGACCAGCATCACTTTTCCCCGCTGGCACCTTTGCTGTGGCAGCAAAAGCTGGACGTTTGTCTTTTTTGCTCCAAACAGCGCCGAAAGTGAAAAAAGGTGCTTTTGAGGATAGACTTTTCAGGAAAGCAGAGAGGGCCAAATTGTGTGGGGCATTTGAAGGGGTTCCAGGAGGCAGTGAGAAGCAGCATCACTTTTCCCCGCTGGCACCTTTGCTGTGGCAGCAAAAGCTGGACGTTTGTCTTTTTTGCTCCAAACAGCGCCGAAAGTGAAAAAAGGTGCTTTTGAGGATAGACTTTTCAGGAAAGCAGAGAGGGCCAAATTGTCTGGGGCATTTGAAGGGGTTCCAGGAGGCAGTGAGAAGCAGCATCACTTTTCCCCGCTGGCACCTTTGCTGTGGCAGCAAAAGCTGGACGTTTGTCTTTTTTGCTCCAAACAGCGCCGAAAGTGAAAAAAGGTGCTTTTGAGGATAGACTTTTCAGGAAAGCAGAGAGGGCCAAATTGTCTGGGGCATTTGAAGGGGTTCCAGGAGGCAGTGAGAAGCAGCATCACTTTTCCCCGCTGGCACCTTTGCTGTGGCAGCAAAAGCTGGACGTTTGTCTTTTTTGCTCCGGAGGGCGCCGAAAGTGAAAAAAGGTGCTTTTGAGGATAGACTTTTCAGGAAAGCAGAGAGGGCCAAATTGTGTGGGGCATTTGAAGGGGTTCCAGGAGGCAGTGAGAAGCAGCATCACTTTTCCCCGCTGGCACCTTTGCTGTGGCAGCAAAAGCTGGACGTTTGTCTTTTTTGCTCCAAACAGCGCCGAAAGTGAAAAAAGGTGCTTTTGAGGATAGCGTGCGCAGGAAAGCAGAGAGGGCCAAATTGTGTGGGGCATTTGAAGGGGTTCCAGGAGGCAGTGAGAAGCAGCATCACTTTTCCCCGCTGGCACCTTTGCTGTGGCAGCAAAAGCTGGACGTTTGTCTTTTTTGCTCCAAACAGCGCCGAAAGTCAAAAAAGGTGCTTTTGAGGATAGACTTTTCAGGAAAGCACAGAGGGCCAAATTGTGTGGGGCATTTGAAGGGGTTCCAGGAGGCAGTGAGAAGCAGCATCACTTTTCCCCGCTGGCACCTTTGCTGTGGCAGCAAAAGCTGGACGTTTGTCTTTTTTGCTCCAAACAGCGCCGAAAGTGAAAAAAGGTGCTTTTGAGGATAGCGTGCGCAGGAAAGCAGAGAGGGCCAAATTGTCTGGGGCATTTGAAGGGGTTCCAGGAGGCAGTGAGGACCAGCATCACTTTTCCCCGCTGGCACCTTTGCTGTGGCAGCAAAAGCTGGACGTTTGTCTTTTTTGCTCCAAACAGCGCCGAAAGTGAAAAAAGGTGCTTTTGAGGATAGACTTTTCAGGAAAGCAGAGAGGGCCAAATTGTGTGGGGCATTTGAAGGGGTTCCAGGAGGCAGTGAGAAGCAGCATCACTTTTCCCCGCTGGCACCTTTGCTGTGGCAGCAAAAGCTGGACGTTTGTCTTTTTTGCTCCAAACAGCGCCGAAAGTGAAAAAAGGTGCTTTTGAGGATAGACTTTTCAGGAAAGCAGAGAGGGCCAAATTGTGTGGGGCATTTGAAGGGGTTCCAGGAGGCAGTGAGAAGCAGCATCACTTTTCCCCGCTGGCACCTTTGCTGTGGCAGCAAAAGCTGGACGTTTGTCTTTTTTGCTCCAAACAGCGCCGAAAGTGAAAAAAGGTGCTTTTGAGGATAGACTTTTCAGGAAAGCAGAGAGGGCCAAATTGTGTGGGGCATTTGAAGGGGTTCCAGGAGGCAGTGAGAAGCAGCATCACTTTTCCCCGCTGGCACCTTTGCTGTGGCAGCAAAAGCTGGACGTTTGTCTTTTTTGCTCCAAACAGCGCCGAAAGTGAAAAAAGGTGCTTTTGAGGATAGACTTTTCAGGAAAGCAGAGAGGGCCAAATTGTCTGGGGCATTTGAAGGGGTTCCAGGAGGCAGTGAGAAGCAGCATCACTTTTCCCCGCTGGCACCTTTGCTGTGGCAGCAAAAGCTGGACGTTTGTCTTTTTTGCTCCAAACAGCGCCGAAAGTGAAAAAAGGTGCTTTTGAGGATAGACTTTTCAGGAAAGCAGAGAGGGCCAAATTGTGTGGGGCATTTGAAGGGGTTCCAGGAGGCAGTGAGAAGCAGCATCACTTTTCCCCGCTGGCACCTTTGCTGTGGCAGCAAAAGCTGGACGTTTGTCTTTTTTGCTCCAGAGGGCGCCGAAAGTGAAAAAAGGTGCTTTTGAGGATAGAGTCCTCAGGAAAGCAGAGAGGGCCAAATTGTCTGGGGCATTTGAAGGGGTTCCAGGAGGCAGTGAGAAGCAGCATCACTTTTCCCCGCTGGCACCTTTGCTGTGGCAGCAAAAGCTGGACGTTTGTCTTTTTTGCTCCAAACAGCGCCGAAAGTGAAAAAGGTGCTTTTGAGGATAGACTTTTCAGGAAAGCAGAGAGGGCCAAATTGTCTGGGGCATTTGAAGGGGTTCCAGGAGGCAGTGAGAAGCAGCATCACTTTTCCCCGCTGGCACCTTTGCTGTGGCAGCAAAAGCTGGACGTTTGTCTTTTTTGCTCCAAACAGCGCCGAAAGTGAAAAAAGGTGCTTTTGAGGATAGACTTTTCAGGAAAGCAGAGAGGGCCAAATTGTCTGGGGCATTTGAAGGGGTTCCAGGAGGCAGTGAGAAGCAGCATCACTTTTCCCCGCTGGCACCTTTGCTGTGGCAGCAAAAGCTGGACGTTTGTCTTTTTTGCTCCAAACAGCGCCGAAAGTGAAAAAAGGTGCTTTTGAGGATAGCGTGCGCAGGAAAGCAGAGAGGGCCAAATTGTGTGGGGCATTTGAAGGGGTTCCAGGAGGCAGTGAGAAGCAGCATCACTTTTCCCCGCTGGCACCTTTGCTGTGGCAGCAAAAGCTGGACGTTTGTCTTTTTTGCTCCAAACAGCGCCGAAAGTGAAAAAAGGTGCTTTTGAGGATAGCGTGCGCAGGAAAGCAGAAAGGGCCAAATTGTGTGGGGCATTTGAAGGGGTTCCAGGAGGCAGTGAGAAGCAGCATCACTTTTCCCCGCTGGCACCTTTGCTGTGGCAGCAAAAGCTGGACGTTTGTCTTTTTTGCTCCAAACAGCGCCGAAAGTGAAAAAAGGTGCTTTTGAGGATAGCGTGCGCAGGAAAGCAGAGAGGGCCAAATTGTCTGGGGCATTTGAAGGGGTTCCAGGAGGCAGTGAGGACCAGCATCACTTTTCCCCGCTGGCACCTTTGCTGTGGCAGCAAAAGCTGGACGTTTGTCTTTTTTGCTCCGGAGGGCGCCGAAAGTGAAAAAAGGTGCTTTTGAGGATAGACTTTTCAGGAAAGCAGAGAGGGCCAAATTGTGTGGGGCATTTGAAGGGGTTCCAGGAGGCAGTGAGAAGCAGCATCACTTTTCCCCGCTGGCACCTTTGCTGTGGCAGCAAAAGCTGGACGTTTGTCTTTTTTGCTCCAAACAGCGCCGAAAGTGAAAAAAGGTGCTTTTGAGGATAGACTTTTCAGGAAAGCAGAGAGGGCCAAATTGTGTGGGGCATTTGAAGGGGTTCCAGGAGGCAGTGAGAAGCAGCATCACTTTTCCCCGCTGGCACCTTTGCTGTGGCAGCAAAAGCTGGACGTTTGTCTTTTTTGCTCCAAACAGCGCCGAAAGTGAAAAAAGGTGCTTTTGAGGATAGACTTTTCAGGAAAGCAGAGAGGGCCAAATTGTCTGGGGCATTTGAAGGGGTTCCAGGAGGCAGTGAGAAGCAGCATCACTTTTCCCCGCTGGCACCTTTGCTGTGGCAGCAAAAGCTGGACGTTTGTCTTTTTTGCTCCAAACAGCGCCGAAAGTGAAAAAAGGTGCTTTTGAGGATAGACTTTTCAGGAAAGCAGAGAGGGCCAAATTGTGTGGGGCATTTGAAGGGGTTCCAGGAGGCAGTGAGAAGCAGCATCACTTTTCCCCGCTGGCACCTTTGCTGTGGCAGCAAAAGCTGGACGTTTGTCTTTTTTGCTCCAAACAGCGCCGAAAGTGAAAAAAGGTGCTTTTGAGGATAGACTTTTCAGGAAAGCAGAGAGGGCCAAATTGTGTGGGGCATTTGAAGGGGTTCCAGGAGGCAGTGAGAAGCAGCATCACTTTTCCCCGCTGGCACCTTTGCTGTGGCAGCAAAAGCTGGACGTTTGTCTTTTTTGCTCCAAACAGCGCCGAAAGTGAAAAAAGGTGCTTTTGAGGATAGACTTTTCAGGAAAGCAGAGAGGGCCAAATTGTGTGGGGCATTTGAAGGGGTTCCAGGAGGCAGTGAGAAGCAGCATCACTTTTCCCCGCTGGCACCTTTGCTGTGGCAGCAAAAGCTGGACGTTTGTCTTTTTTGCTCCGGAGGGCGCCGAAAGTGAAAAAAGGTGCTTTTGAGGATAGACTTTTCAGGAAAGCAGAGAGGGCCAAATTGTCTGGGGCATTTGAAGGGGTTCCAGGAGGCAGTGAGAAGCAGCATCACTTTTCCCCGCTGGCACCTTTGCTGTGGCAGCAAAAGCTGGACGTTTGTCTTTTTTGCTCCAAACAGCGCCGAAAGTGAAAAAAGGTGCTTTTGAGGATAGAGCGCGCAGGAAAGCAGAGAGGGCCAAATTGTCTGGGGCATTTGAAGGGGTTCCAGGAGGCAGTGAGAAGCAGCATCACTTTTCCCCGCTGGCACCTTTGCTGTGGCAGCAAAAGCTGGACGTTTGTCTTTTTTGCTCCAAACAGCGCCGAAAGTGAAAAAAGGTGCTTTTGAGGATAGACTTTTCAGGAAAGCAGAGAGGGCCAAATTGTCTGGGGCATTTGAAGGGGTTCCAGGAGGCAGTGAGAAGCAGCATCACTTTTCCCCGCTGGCACCTTTGCTGTGGCAGCAAAAGCTGGACGTTTGTCTTTTTTGCTCCAAACAGCGCCGAAAGTGAAAAAAGGTGCTTTTGAGGATAGACTTTTCAGGAAAGCAGAGAGGGCCAAATTGTCTGGGGCATTTGAAGGGGTTCCAGGAGGCAGTGAGAAGCAGCATCACTTTTCCCCGCTGGCACCTTTGCTGTGGCAGCAAAAGCTGGACGTTTGTCTTTTTTGCTCCAAACAGCGCCGAAAGTGAAAAAAGGTGCTTTTGAGGATAGCGTGCGCAGGAAAGCAGAGAGGGCCAAATTGTGTGGGGCATTTGAAGGGGTTCCAGGAGGCAGTGAGAAGCAGCATCACTTTTCCCCGCTGGCACCTTTGCTGTGGCAGCAAAAGCTGGACGTTTGTCTTTTTTGCTCCAAACAGCGCCGAAAGTGAAAAAAGGTGCTTTTGAGGATAGCGTGCGCAGGAAAGCAGAAAGGGCCAAATTGTGTGGGGCATTTGAAGGGGTTCCAGGAGGCAGTGAGAAGCAGCATCACTTTTCCCCGCTGGCACCTTTGCTGTGGCAGCAAAAGCTGGACGTTTGTCTTTTTTGCTCCAAACAGCGCCGAAAGTGAAAAAAGGTGCTTTTGAGGATAGCGTGCGCAGGAAAGCAGAGAGGGCCAAATTGTCTGGGGCATTTGAAGGGGTTCCAGGAGGCAGTGAGGACCAGCATCACTTTTCCCCGCTGGCACCTTTGCTGTGGCAGCAAAAGCTGGACGTTTGTCTTTTTTGCTCCGGAGGGCGCCGAAAGTGAAAAAAGGTGCTTTTGAGGATAGACTTTTCAGGAAAGCAGAGAGGGCCAAATTGTGTGGGGCATTTGAAGGGGTTCCAGGAGGCAGTGAGAAGCAGCATCACTTTTCCCCGCTGGCACCTTTGCTGTGGCAGCAAAAGCTGGACGTTTGTCTTTTTTGCTCCAAACAGCGCCGAAAGTGAAAAAAGGTGCTTTTGAGGATAGACTTTTCAGGAAAGCAGAGAGGGCCAAATTGTGTGGGGCATTTGAAGGGGTTCCAGGAGGCAGTGAGAAGCAGCATCACTTTTCCCCGCTGGCACCTTTGCTGTGGCAGCAAAAGCTGGACGTTTGTCTTTTTTGCTCCAAACAGCGCCGAAAGTGAAAAAAGGTGCTTTTGAGGATAGACTTTTCAGGAAAGCAGAGAGGGCCAAATTGTGTGGGGCATTTGAAGGGGTTCCAGGAGGCAGTGAGAAGCAGCATCACTTTTCCCCGCTGGCACCTTTGCTGTGGCAGCAAAAGCTGGACGTTTGTCTTTTTTGCTCCAAACAGCGCCGAAAGTGAAAAAAGGTGCTTTTGAGGATAGACTTTTCAGGAAAGCAGAGAGGGCCAAATTGTGTGGGGCATTTGAAGGGGTTCCAGGAGGCAGTGAGAAGCAGCATCACTTTTCCCCGCTGGCACCTTTGCTGTGGCAGCAAAAGCTGGACGTTTGTCTTTTTTGCTCCAAACAGCGCCGAAAGTGAAAAAAGGTGCTTTTGAGGATAGACTTTTCAGGAAAGCAGAGAGGGCCAAATTGTGTGGGGCATTTGAAGGGGTTCCAGGAGGCAGTGAGAAGCAGCATCACTTTTCCCCGCTGGCACCTTTGCTGTGGCAGCAAAAGCTGGACGTTTGTCTTTTTTGCTCCAAACAGCGCCGAAAGTGAAAAAAGGTGCTTTTGAGGATAGAGTGCGCAGGAAAGCAGAGAGGGCCAAATTGTGTGGGGCATTTGAAGGGGTTCCAGGAGGCAGTGAGAAGCAGCATCACTTTTCCCCGCTGGCACCTTTGCTGTGGCAGCAAAAGCTGGACGTTTGTCTTTTTTGCTCCGGAGGGCGCCGAAAGTGAAAAAAGGTGCTTTTGAGGATAGACTTTTCAGGAAAGCAGAGAGGGCCAAATTGTCTGGGGCATTTGAAGGGGTTCCAGGAGGCAGTGAGAAGCAGCATCACTTTTCCCCGCTGGCACCTTTGCTGTGGCAGCAAAAGCTGGACGTTTGTCTTTTTTGCTCCAAACAGCGCCGAAAGTGAAAAAAGGTGCTTTTGAGGATAGAGCGCGCAGGAAAGCAGAGAGGGCCAAATTGTCTGGGGCATTTGAAGGGGTTCCAGGAGGCAGTGAGAAGCAGCATCACTTTTCCCCGCTGGCACCTTTGCTGTGGCAGCAAAAGCTGGACGTTTGTCTTTTTTGCTCCAAACAGCGCCGAAAGTGAAAAAAGGTGCTTTTGAGGATAGACTTTTCAGGAAAGCAGAGAGGGCCAAATTGTCTGGGGCATTTGAAGGGGTTCCAGGAGGCAGTGAGAAGCAGCATCACTTTTCCCCGCTGGCACCTTTGCTGTGGCAGCAAAAGCTGGACGTTTGTCTTTTTTGCTCCAAACAGCGCCGAAAGTGAAAAAAGGTGCTTTTGAGGATAGACTTTTCAGGAAAGCAGAGAGGGCCAAATTGTCTGGGGCATTTGAAGGGGTTCCAGGAGGCAGTGAGAAGCAGCATCACTTTTCCCCGCTGGCACCTTTGCTGTGGCAGCAAAAGCTGGACGTTTGTCTTTTTTGCTCCAAACAGCGCCGAAAGTGAAAAAAGGTGCTTTTGAGGATAGAGTCCTCAGGAAAGCAGAGAGGGCCAAATTGTGTGGGGCATTTGAAGGGGTTCCAGGAGGCAGTGAGAAGCAGCATCACTTTTCCCCGCTGGCACCTTTGCTGTGGCAGCAAAAGCTGGACGTTTGTCTTTTTTGCTCCAAACAGCGCCGAAAGTGAAAAAAGGTGCTTTTGAGGATAGACTTTTCAGGAAAGCAGAGAGGGCCAAATTGTCTGGGGCATTTGAAGGGGTTCCAGGAGGCAGTGAGAAGCAGCATCACTTTTCCCCGCTGGCACCTTTGCTGTGGCAGCAAAAGCTGGACGTTTGTCTTTTTTGCTCCAAACAGCGCCGAAAGTGAAAAAAGGTGCTTTTGAGGATAGACTTTTCAGGAAAGCAGAGAGGGCCAAATTGTGTGGGGCATTTGAAGGGGTTCCAGGAGGCAGGGAGAAGCAGCATCACTTTTCCCCGCTGGCACCTTTGCTGTGGCAGCAAAAGCTGGACGTTTGTCTTTTTTGCTCCAAACAGCGCCGAAAGTGAAAAAAGGTGCTTTTGAGGATAGACTTTTCAGGAAAGCAGAGAGGGCCAAATTGTCTGGGGCATTTGAAGGGGTTCCAGGAGGCAGTGAGAAGCAGCATCACTTTTCCCCGCTGGCACCTTTGCTGTGGCAGCAAAAGCTGGACGTTTGTCTTTTTTGCTCCAAACAGCGCCGAAAGTGAAAAAAGGTGCTTTTGAGGATAGACTTTTCAGGAAAGCAGAGAGGGCCAAATTGTGTGGGGCATTTGAAGGGGTTCCAGGAGGCAGTGAGAAGCAGCATCACTTTTCCCCGCTGGCACCTTTGCTGTGGCAGCAAAAGCTGGACGTTTGTCTTTTTTGCTCCAAACAGCGCCGAAAGTGAAAAAAGGTGCTTTTGAGGATAGACTTTTCAGGAAAGCAGAGAGGGCCAAATTGTGTGGGGCATTTGAAGGGGTTCCAGGAGGCAGTGAGAAGCAGCATCACTTTTCCCCGCTGGCACCTTTGCTGTGGCAGCAAAAGCTGGACGTTTGTCTTTTTTGCTCCAAACAGCGCCGAAAGTGAAAAAAGGTGCTTTTGAGGATAGACTTTTCAGGAAAGCAGAGAGGGCCAAATTGTCTGGGGCATTTGAAGGGGTTCCAGGAGGCAGTGAGAAGCAGCATCACTTTTCCCCGCTGGCACCTTTGCTGTGGCAGCAAAAGCTGGACGTTTGTCTTTTTTGCTCCGGAGGGCGCCGAAAGTGAAAAAAGGTGCTTTTGAGGATAGACTTTTCAGGAAAGCAGAGAGGGCCAAATTGTGTGGGGCATTTGAAGGGGTTCCAGGAGGCAGTGAGGACCAGCATCACTTTTCCCCGCTGGCACCTTTGCTGTGGCAGCAAAAGCTGGACGTTTGTCTTTTTTGCTCCAAACAGCGCCGAAAGTGAAAAAAGGTGCTTTTGAGGATAGACTTTTCAGGAAAGCAGAGAGGGCCAAATTGTGTGGGGCATTTGAAGGGGTTCCAGGAGGCAGTGAGAAGCAGCATCACTTTTCCCCGCTGGCACCTTTGCTGTGGCAGCAAAAGCTGGACGTTTGTCTTTTTTGCTCCAAACAGCGGCGAAAGTGAAAAAAGGTGCTTTTGAGGATAGACTTTTCAGGAAAGCAGAGAGGGCCAAATTGTGTGGGGCATTTGAAGGGGTTCCAGGAGGCAGTGAGAAGCAGCATCACTTTTCCCCGCTGGCACCTTTGCTGTGGCAGCAAAAGCTGGACGTTTGTCTTTTTTGCTCCGGAGGGCGCCGAAAGTGAAAAAAGGTGCTTTTGAGGATAGACTTTTCAGGAAAGCAGAGAGGGCCAAATTGTCTGGGGCATTTGAAGGGGTTCCAGGAGGCAGTGAGAAGCAGCATCACTTTTCCCCGCTGGCACCTTTGCTGTGGCAGCAAAAGCTGGACGTTTGTCTTTTTTGCTCCAAACAGCGCCGAAAGTGAAAAAAGGTGCTTTTGAGGATAGCGTGCGCAGGAAAGCAGAGAGGGCCAAATTGTGTGGGGCATTTGAAGGGGTTCCAGGAGGCAGTGAGAAGCAGCATCACTTTTCCCCGCTGGCACCTTTGCTGTGGCAGCAAAAGCTGGACGTTTGTCTTTTTTGCTCCAAACAGCGCCGAAAGTGAAAAAAGGTGCTTTTGAGGATAGCGTGCGCAGGAAAGCAGAAAGGGCCAAATTGTGTGGGGCATTTGAAGGGGTTCCAGGAGGCAGTGAGAAGCAGCATCACTTTTCCCCGCTGGCACCTTTGCTGTGGCAGCAAAAGCTGGACGTTTGTCTTTTTTGCTCCGGAGGGCGCCGAAAGTGAAAAAAGGTGCTTTTGAGGATAGACTTTTCAGGAAAGCAGAGAGGGCCAAATTGTCTGGGGCATTTGAAGGGGTTCCAGGAGGCAGTGAGGACCAGCATCACTTTTCCCCGCTGGCACCTTTGCTGTGGCAGCAAAAGCTGGACGTTTGTCTTTTTTGCTCCAAACAGCGCCGAAAGTGAAAAAAGGTGCTTTTGAGGATAGACTTTTCAGGAAAGCAGAGAGGGCCAAATTGTGTGGGGCATTTGAAGGGGTTCCAGGAGGCAGTGAGAAGCAGCATCACTTTTCCCCGCTGGCACCTTTGCTGTGGCAGCAAAAGCTGGACGTTTGTCTTTTTTGCTCCAAACAGCGGCGAAAGTGAAAAAAGGTGCTTTTGAGGATAGACTTTTCAGGAAAGCAGAGAGGGCCAAATTGTGTGGGGCATTTGAAGGGGTTCCAGGAGGCAGTGAGAAGCAGCATCACTTTTCCCCGCTGGCACCTTTGCTGTGGCAGCAAAAGCTGGACGTTTGTCTTTTTTGCTCCGGAGGGCGCCGAAAGTGAAAAAAGGTGCTTTTGAGGATAGACTTTTCAGGAAAGCAGAGAGGGCCAAATTGTCTGGGGCATTTGAAGGGGTTCCAGGAGGCAGTGAGAAGCAGCATCACTTTTCCCCGCTGGCACCTTTGCTGTGGCAGCAAAAGCTGGACGTTTGTCTTTTTTGCTCCAAACAGCGCCGAAAGTGAAAAAAGGTGCTTTTGAGGATAGCGTGCGCAGGAAAGCAGAGAGGGCCAAATTGTGTGGGGCATTTGAAGGGGTTCCAGGAGGCAGTGAGAAGCAGCATCACTTTTCCCCGCTGGCACCTTTGCTGTGGCAGCAAAAGCTGGACGTTTGTCTTTTTTGCTCCAAACAGCGCCGAAAGTGAAAAAAGGTGCTTTTGAGGATAGCGTGCGCAGGAAAGCAGAAAGGGCCAAATTGTGTGGGGCATTTGAAGGGGTTCCAGGAGGCAGTGAGAAGCAGCATCACTTTTCCCCGCTGGCACCTTTGCTGTGGCAGCAAAAGCTGGACGTTTGTCTTTTTTGCTCCAAACAGCGCCGAAAGTGAAAAAAGGTGCTTTTGAGGATAGACTTTTCAGGAAAGCAGAGAGGGCCAAATTGTCTGGGGCATTTGAAGGGGTTCCAGGAGGCAGTGAGGACCAGCATCACTTTTCCCCGCTGGCACCTTTGCTGTGGCAGCAAAAGCTGGACGTTTGTCTTTTTTGCTCCAAACAGCGCCGAAAGTGAAAAAAGGTGCTTTTGAGGATAGCGTGCGCAGGAAAGCAGAGAGGGCCAAATTGTGTGGGGCATTTGAAGGGGTTCCAGGAGGCAGTGAGAAGCAGCATCACTTTTCCCCGCTGGCACCTTTGCTGTGGCAGCAAAAGCTGGACGTTTGTCTTTTTTGCTCCAAACAGCGCCGAAAGTGAAAAAAGGTGCTTTTGAGGATAGACTTTTCAGGAAAGCAGAGAGGGCCAAATTGTGTGGGGCATTTGAAGGGGTTCCAGGAGGCAGAGAGAAGCAGCATCACTTTTCCCCGCTGGCACCTTTGCTGTGGCAGCAAAAGCTGGACGTTTGTCTTTTTTGCTCCAAACAGCGCCGAAAGTGAAAAAAGGTGCTTTTGAGGATAGAGTCCTCAGGAAAGCAGAGAGGGCCAAATTGTCTGGGGCATTTGAAGGGGTTCCAGGAGGCAGTGAGAAGCAGCATCACTTTTCCCCGCTGGCACCTTTGCTGTGGCAGCAAAAGCTGGACGTTTGTCTTTTTTGCTCCAAACAGCGCCGAAAGTGAAAAAAGGTGCTTTTGAGGATAGACTTTTCAGGAAAGCAGAGAGGGCCAAATTGTCTGGGGCATTTGAAGGGGTTCCAGGAGGCAGTGAGAAGCAGCATCACTTTTCCCCGCTGGCACCTTTGCTGTGGCAGCAAAAGCTGGACGTTTGTCTTTTTTGCTCCAAACAGCGCCGAAAGTGAAAAAAGGTGCTTTTGAGGATAGACTTTTCAGGAAAGCAGAGAGGGCCAAATTGTCTGGGGCATTTGAAGGGGTTCCAGGAGGCAGTGAGAAGCAGCATCACTTTTCCCCGCTGGCACCTTTGCTGTGGCAGCAAAAGCTGGACGTTTGTCTTTTTTGCTCCAAACAGCGCCGAAAGTGAAAAAAGGTGCTTTTGAGGATAGAGCGCGCAGGAAAGCAGAGAGGGCCAAATTGTCTGGGGCATTTGAAGGGGTTCCAGGAGGCAGTGAGAAGCAGCATCACTTTTCCCCGCTGGCACCTTTGCTGTGGCAGCAAAAGCTGGACGTTTGTCTTTTTTGCTCCAAACAGCGCCGAAAGTGAAAAAAGGTGCTTTTGAGGATAGAGCGCGCAGGAAAGCAGAGAGGGCCAAATTGTCTGGGGCAGTTGAAGGGGTTCCAGGAGGCAGTGAGAAGCAGCATCACTTTTCCCCGCTGGCACCTTTGCTGTGGCAGCAAAAGCTGGACGTTTGTCTTTTTTGCTCCAAACAGCGCCGAAAGTGAAAAAAGGTGCTTTTGAGGATAGACTTTTCAGGAAAGCAGAGAGGGCCAAATTGTCTGGGGCATTTGAAGGGGTTCCAGGAGGCAGTGAGAAGCAGCATCACTTTTCCCCGCTGGCACCTTTGCTGTGGCAGCAAAAGCTGGACGTTTGTCTTTTTTGCTCCAAACAGCGCCGAAAGTGAAAAAAGGTGCTTTTGAGGATAGACTTTTCAGGAAAGCAGAGAGGGCCAAATTGTCTGGGGCATTTGAAGGGGTTCCAGGAGGCAGTGAGAAGCAGCATCACTTTTCCCCGCTGGCACCTTTGCTGTGGCAGCAAAAGCTGGACGTTTGTCTTTTTTGCTCCAAACAGCGCCGAAAGTGAAAAAAGGTGCTTTTGAGGATAGAGTCCTCAGGAAAGCAGAGAGGGCCAAATTGTGTGGGGCATTTGAAGGGGTTCCAGGAGGCAGTGAGAAGCAGCATCACTTTTCCCCGCTGGCACCTTTGCTGTGGCAGCAAAAGCTGGACGTTTGTCTTTTTTGCTCCAAACAGCGCCAAAAGTGAAAAAAGGTGCTTTTGAGGATAGACTTTTCAGGAAAGCAGAGAGGGCCAAATTGTCTGGGGCATTTGAAGGGGTTCCAGGAGGCAGTGAGAAGCAGCATCACTTTTCCCCGCTGGCACCTTTGCTGTGGCAGCAAAAGCTGGACGTTTGTCTTTTTTGCTCCAAACAGCGCCGAAAGTGAAAAAAGGTGCTTTTGAGGATAGACTTTTCAGGAAAGCAGAGAGGGCCAAATTGTGTGGGGCATTTGAAGGGGTTCCAGGAGGCAGGGAGAAGCAGCATCACTTTTCCCCGCTGGCACCTTTGCTGTGGCAGCAAAAGCTGGACGTTTGTCTTTTTTGCTCCGGAGGGCGCCGAAAGTGAAAAAAGGTGCTTTTGAGGATAGACTTTTCAGGAAAGCAGAGAGGGCCAAATTGTCTGGGGCATTTGAAGGGGTTCCAGGAGGCAGTGAGGACCAGCATCACTTTTCCCCGCTGGCACCTTTGCTGTGGCAGCAAAAGCTGGACGTTTGTCTTTTTTGCTCCAAACAGCGCCGAAAGTGAAAAAAGGTGCTTTTGAGGATAGACTTTTCAGGAAAGCAGAGAGGGCCAAATTGTGTGGGGCATTTGAAGGGGTTCCAGGAGGCAGTGAGAAGCAGCATCACTTTTCCCCGCTGGCACCTTTGCTGTGGCAGCAAAAGCTGGACGTTTGTCTTTTTTGCTCCAAACAGCGCCGAAAGTGAAAAAAGGTGCTTTTGAGGATAGACTTTTCAGGAAAGCAGAGAGGGCCAAATTGTGTGGGGCATTTGAAGGGGTTCCAGGAGGCAGTGAGAAGCAGCATCACTTTTCCCCGCTGGCACCTTTGCTGTGGCAGCAAAAGCTGGACGTTTGTCTTTTTTGCTCCAAACAGCGGCGAAAGTGAAAAAAGGTGCTTTTGAGGATAGACTTTTCAGGAAAGCAGAGAGGGCCAAATTGTGTGGGGCATTTGAAGGGGTTCCAGGAGGCAGGGAGAAGCAGCATCACTTTTCCCCGCTGGCACCTTTGCTGTGGCAGCAAAAGCTGGACGTTTGTCTTTTTTGCTCCGGAGGGCGCCGAAAGTGAAAAAAGGTGCTTTTGAGGATAGACTTTTCAGGAAAGCAGAGAGGGCCAAATTGTCTGGGGCATTTGAAGGGGTTCCAGGAGGCAGTGAGAAGCAGCATCACTTTTCCCCGCTGGCACCTTTGCTGTGGCAGCAAAAGCTGGACGTTTGTCTTTTTTGCTCCAAACAGCGCCGAAAGTGAAAAAAGGTGCTTTTGAGGATAGCGTGCGCAGGAAAGCAGAGAGGGCCAAATTGTGTGGGGCATTTGAAGGGGTTCCAGGAGGCAGTGAGAAGCAGCATCACTTTTCCCCGCTGGCACCTTTGCTGTGGCAGCAAAAGCTGGACGTTTGTCTTTTTTGCTCCAAACAGCGCCGAAAGTGAAAAAAGGTGCTTTTGAGGATAGCGTGCGCAGGAAAGCAGAAAGGGCCAAATTGTGTGGGGCATTTGAAGGGGTTCCAGGAGGCAGTGAGAAGCAGCATCACTTTTCCCCGCTGGCACCTTTGCTGTGGCAGCAAAAGCTGGACGTTTGTCTTTTTTGCTCCAAACAGCGCCGAAAGTGAAAAAAGGTGCTTTTGAGGATAGCGTGCGCAGGAAAGCAGAGAGGGCCAAATTGTCTGGGGCATTTGAAGGGGTTCCAGGAGGCAGTGAGGACCAGCATCACTTTTCCCCGCTGGCACCTTTGCTGTGGCAGCAAAAGCTGGACGTTTGTCTTTTTTGCTCCAAACAGCGCCGAAAGTGAAAAAAGGTGCTTTGGAGGATAGACTTTTCAGGAAAGCAGAGAGGGCCAAATTGTGTGGGGCATTTGAAGGGGTTCCAGGAGGCAGTGAGAAGCAGCATCACTTTTCCCCGCTGGCACCTTTGCTGTGGCAGCAAAAGCTGGACGTTTGTCTTTTTTGCTCCAAACAGCGCCGAAAGTGAAAAAAGGTGCTTTTGAGGATAGACTTTTCAGGAAAGCAGAGAGGGCCAAATTGTCTGGGGCATTTGAAGGGGTTCCAGGAGGCAGTGAGAAGCAGCATCACTTTTCCCCGCTGGCACCTTTGCTGTGGCAGCAAAAGCTGGACGTTTGTCTTTTTTGCTCCAAACAGCGCCGAAAGTGAAAAAAGGTGCTTTTGAGGATAGAGTCCTCAGGAAAGCAGAGAGGGCCAAATTGTGTGGGGCATTTGAAGGGGTTCCAGGAGGCAGTGAGAAGCAGCATCACTTTTCCCCGCTGGCACCTTTGCTGTGGCAGCAAAAGCTGGACGTTTGTCTTTTTTGCTCCAAACAGCGCCGAAAGTGAAAAAAGGTGCTTTTGAGGATAGACTTTTCAGGAAAGCAGAGAGGGCCAAATTGTCTGGGGCATTTGAAGGGGTTCCAGGAGGCAGTGAGAAGCAGCATCACTTTTCCCCGCTGGCACCTTTGCTGTGGCAGCAAAAGCTGGACGTTTGTCTTTTTTGCTCCGGAGGGCGCCGAAAGTGAAAAAAGGTGCTTTTGAGGATAGAGTCCTCAGGAAAGCAGAGAGGGCCAAATTGTCTGGGGCATTTGAAGGGGTTCCAGGAGGCAGTGAGAAGCAGCATCACTTTTCCCCGCTGGCACCTTTGCTGTGGCAGCAAAAGCTGGACGTTTGTCTTTTTTGCTCCAAACAGCGCCGAAAGTGAAAAAAGGTGCTTTTGAGGATAGACTTTTCAGGAAAGCAGAGAGGGCCAAATTGTCTGGGGCATTTGAAGGGGTTCCAGGAGGCAGTGAGAAGCAGCATCACTTTTCCCCGCTGGCACCTTTGCTGTGGCAGCAAAAGCTGGACGTTTGTCTTTTTTGCTCCAAACAGCGCCGAAAGTGAAAAAAGGTGCTTTTGAGGATAGACTTTTCAGGAAAGCAGAGAGGGCCAAATTGTCTGGGGCATTTGAAGGGGTTCCAGGAGGCAGTGAGAAGCAGCATCACTTTTCCCCGCTGGCACCTTTGCTGTGGCAGCAAAAGCTGGACGTTTGTCTTTTTTGCTCCAAACAGCGCCGAAAGTGAAAAAAGGTGCTTTTGAGGATAGACTTTTCAGGAAAGCAGAGAGGGCCAAATTGTCTGGGGAATTTGAAGGGGTTCCAGGAGGCAGTGAGAAGCAGCATCACTTTTCCCCGCTGGCACCTTTGCTGTGGCAGCAAAAGCTGGACGTTTGTCTTTTTTGCTCCGGAGGGCGCCGAAAGTGAAAAAAGGTGCTTTTGAGGATAGACTTTTCAGGAAAGCAGAGAGGGCCAAATTGTCTGGGGCATTTGAAGGGGTTCCAGGAGGCAGTGAGAAGCAGCATCACTTTTCCCCGCTGGCACCTTTGCTGTGGCAGCAAAAGCTGGACGTTTGTCTTTTTTGCTCCGGAGGGCGCCGAAAGTGAAAAAAAGTGCTTTTGAGGATAGAGTCCTCAGGAAAGCAGAGAGGGCCAAATTGTGTGGGGCATTTGAAGGGGTTCCAGGAGGCAGTGAGAAGCAGCATCACTTTTCCCCGCTGGCACCTTTGCTGTGGCAGCAAAAGCTGGACGTTTGTCTTTTTTGCTCCAAACAGCGCCGAAAGTGAAAAAAGGTGCTTTTGAGGATAGACTTTTCAGGAAAGCAGAGAGGGCCAAATTGTCTGGGGCATTTGAAGGGGTTCCAGGAGGCAGTGAGAAGCAGCATCACTTTTCCCCGCTGGCACCTTTGCTGTGGCAGCAAAAGCTGGACGTTTGTCTTTTTTGCTCCAAACAGCGCCGAAAGTGAAAAAAGGTGCTTTTGAGGATAGCGTGCGCAGGAAAGCAGAGAGGGCCAAATTGTCTGGGGCATTTGAAGGGGTTCCAGGAGGCAGTGAGGACCAGCATCACTTTTCCCCGCTGGCACCTTTGCTGTGGCAGCAAAAGCTGGACGTTTGTCTTTTTTGCTCCAAACAGCGCCGAAAGTGAAAAAAGGTGCTTTTGAGGATAGCGTGCGCAGGAAAGCAGAGAGGGCCAAATTGTGTGGGGCATTTGAAGGGGTTCCAGGAGGCAGTGAGAAGCAGCATCACTTTTCCCCGCTGGCACCTTTGCTGTGGCAGCAAAAGCTGGACGTTTGTCTTTTTTGCTCCAAACAGCGCCGAAAGTGAAAAAAGGTGCTTTTGAGGATAGACTTTTCAGGAAAGCAGAGAGGGCCAAATTGTGTGGGGCATTTGAAGGGGTTCCAGGAGGCAGTGAGAAGCAGCATCACTTTTCCCCGCTGGCACCTTTGCTGTGGCAGCAAAAGCTGGACGTTTGTCTTTTTTGCTCCAAACAGCGCCGAAAGTGAAAAAAGGTGCTTTTGAGGATAGAGCGCGCAGGAAAGCAGAGAGGGCCAAATTGTCTGGGGCATTTGAAGGGGTTCCAGGAGGCAGTGAGAAGCAGCATCACTTTTCCCCGCTGGCACCTTTGCTGTGGCAGCAAAAGCTGGACGTTTGTCTTTTTTGCTCCGGAGGGCGCCGAAAGTGAAAAAAGGTGCTTTTGAGGATAGACTTTTCAGGAAAGCAGAGAGGGCCAAATTGTCTGGGGCATTTGAAGGGGTTCCAGGAGGCAGTGAGAAGCAGCATCACTTTTCCCCGCTGGCACCTTTGCTGTGGCAGCAAAAGCTGGACGTTTGTCTTTTTTGCTCCGGAGGGCGCCGAAAGTGAAAAAAGGTGCTTTTGAGGATAGACTTTTCAGGAAAGCAGAGAGGGCCAAATTGTGTGGGGCATTTGAAGGGGTTCCAGGAGGCAGTGAGAAGCAGCATCACTTTTCCCCGCTGGCACCTTTGCTGTGGCAGCAAAAGCTGGACGTTTGTCTTTTTTGCTCCGGAGGGCGCCGAAAGTGAAAAAAGGTGCTTTTGAGGATAGAGTCCTCAGGAAAGCAGAGAGGGCCAAATTGTGTCGGGCATTTGAAGGGGTTCCAGGAGGCAGTGAGAAGCAGCATCACTTTTCCCCGCTGGCACCTTTGCTGTGGCAGCAAAAGCTGGACGTTTGTCTTTTTTGCTCCAAACAGCGCCGAAAGTGAAAAAAGGTGCTTTTGAGGATAGACTTTTCAGGAAAGCAGAGAGGGCCAAATTGTCTGGGGCATTTGAAGGGGTTCCAGGAGGCAGTGAGAAGCAGCATCACTTTTCCCTGCTGGCACCTTTGCTGTGGCAGCAAAAGCTGGACGTTTGTCTTTTTTGCTCCAAACAGCGCCGAAAGTGAAAAAAGGTGCTTTTGAGGATAGACTTTTCAGGAAAGCAGAGAGGGCCAAATTGTCTGGGGCATTTGAAGGGGTTCCAGGAGGCAGTGAGGACCAGCATCACTTTTCCCCGCTGGCACCTTTGCTGTGGCAGCAAAAGCTGGACGTTTGTCTTTTTTGCTCCGGAGGGCGCCGAAAGTGAAAAAAGGTGCTTTTGAGGATAGACTTTTCAGGAAAGCAGAGAGGGCCAAATTGTCTGGGGCATTTGAAGGGGTTCCAGGAGGCAGTGAGAAGCAGCATCACTTTTCCCCGCTGGCACCTTTGCTGTGGCAGCAAAAGCTGGACGTTTGTCTTTTTTGCTCCAAACAGCGGCGAAAGTGAAAAAAGGTGCTTTTGAGGATAGACTTTTCAGGAAAGCAGAGAGGGCCAAATTGTGTGGGGCATTTGAAGGGGTTCCAGGAGGCAGTGAGAAGCAGCATCACTTTTCCCCGCTGGCACCTTTGCTGTGGCAGCAAAAGCTGGACGTTTGTCTTTTTTGCTCCAAACAGCGCCGAAAGTGAAAAAAGGTGCTTTTGAGGATAGACTTTTCAGGAAAGCAGAGAGGGCCAAATTGTGTGGGGCATTTGAAGGGGTTCCAGGAGGCAGTGAGAAGCAGCATCACTTTTCCCCGCTGGCACCTTTGCTGTGGCAGCAAAAGCTGGACGTTTGTCTTTTTTGCTCCAAACAGCGCCGAAAGTGAAAAAAGGTGCTTTTGAGGATAGCGTGCGCAGGAAAGCAGAGAGGGCCAAATTGTGTGGGGCATTTGAAGGGGTTTCAGGAGGCAGTGAGAAGCAGCATCACTTTTCCCCGCTGGCACCTTTGCTGTGGCAGCAAAAGCTGGACGTTTGTCTTTTTTGCTCCAAACAGCGCCGAAAGTGAAAAAAGGTGCTTTTGAGGATAGACTTTTCAGGAAAGCAGAGAGGGCCAAATTGTGTGGGGCATTTGAAGGGGTTCCAGGAGGCAGTGAGAAGCAGCATCACTTTTCCCCGCTGGCACCTTTGCTGTGGCAGCAAAAGCTGGACGTTTGTCTTTTTTGCTCCAAACAGCGCCGAAAGTGAAAAAAGGTGCTTTTGAGGATAGCGTGCGCAGGAAAGCAGAGAGGGCCAAATTGTGTGGGGCATTTGAAGGGGTTCCAGGAGGCAGTGAGAAGCAGCATCACTTTTCCCCGCTGGCACCTTTGCTGTGGCAGCAAAAGCTGGACGTTTGTCTTTTTTGCTCCAAACAGCGCCGAAAGTGAAAAAAGGTGCTTTTGAGGATAGACTTTTCAGGAAAGCAGAGAGGGCCAAATTGTGTGGGGCATTTGAAGGGGTTCCAGGAGGCAGTGAGAAGCAGCATCACTTTTCCCCGCTGGCACCTTTGCTGTGGCAGCAAAAGCTGGACGTTTGTCTTTTTTGCTCCAAACAGCGCCGAAAGTGAAAAAAGGTGCTTTTGAGGATAGACTTTTCAGGAAAGCAGAGAGGGCCAAATTGTCTGGGGCATTTGAAGGGGTTCCAGGAGGCAGTGAGAAGCAGCATCACTTTTCCCCGCTGGCACCTTTGGTGTGGCAGCAAAAGCTGGACGTTTGTCTTTTTTGCTCCGGAGGGCGCCGAAAGTGAAAAAAGGTGCTTTTGAGGATAGACTTTTCAGGAAAGCAGAGAGGGCCAAATTGTGTGGGGCATTTGAAGGGGTTCCAGGAGGCAGTGAGAAGCAGCATCACTTTTCCCCGCTGGCACCTTTGCTGTGGCAGCAAAAGCTGGACGTTTGTCTTTTTTGCTCCAAACAGCGCCGAAAGTGAAAAAAGGTGCTTTTGAGGATAGCGTGCGCAGGAAAGCAGAGAGGGCCAAATTGTGTGGGGCATTTGAAGGGGTTCCAGGAGGCAGTGAGGAGCAGCATCACTTTTCCCCGCTGGCACCTTTGCTGTGGCAGCAAAAGCTGGACGTTTGTCTTTTTTGCTCCAAACAGCGCCGAAAGTGAAAAAAGGTGCTTTTGAGGATAGACTTTTCAGGAAAGCAGAGAGGGCCAAATTGTGTGGGGCATTTGAAGGGGTTCCAGGAGGCAGTGAGAAGCAGCATCACTTTTCCCCGCTGGCACCTTTGCTGTGGCAGCAAAAGCTGGACGTTTGTCTTTTTTGCTCCAAACAGCGCCGAAAGTGAAAAAAGGTGCTTTTGAGGATAGACTTTTCAGGAAAGCAGAGAGGGCCAAATTGTGTGGGGCATTTGAAGGGGCTCCAGGAGGCAGTGAGAAGCAGCATCACTTTTCCCCGCTGGCACCTTTGCTGTGGCAGCAAAAGCTGGACGTTTGTCTTTTTTGCTCCAAACAGTGCCGAAAGTGAAAAAAGGTGCTTTTGAGGATAGACTTTTCAGGAAAGCAGAGAGGGCCAAATTGTCTGGGGCATTTGAAGGGGTTCCAGGAGGCAGTGAGGACCAGCATCACTTTTCCCCGCTGGCACCTTTGCTGTGGCAGCAAAAGCTGGACGTTTGTCTTTTTTGCTCCAAACAGCGCCGAAAGTGAAAAAAGGTGCTTTTGAGGATAGCGTGCGCAGGAAAGCAGAGAGGGCCAAGTTGTGTGGGGCATTTGAAGGGGTTCCAGGAGGCAGTGAGAAGCAGCATCACTTTTCCCCGCTGGCACCTTTGCTGTGGCAGCAAAAGCTGGACGTTTGTCTTTTTTGCTCCAAACAGCGCCGAAAGTGAAAAAAGGTGCTTTTGAGGATAGACTTTTCAGGAAAGCAGAGAGGGCCAAATTGTCTGGGGCATTTGAAGGGGTTCCAGGAGGCAGTGAGGACCAGCATCACTTTTCCCCGCTGGCACCTTTGCTGTGGCAGCAAAAGCTGGACGTTTGTCTTTTTTGCTCCAAACAGCGCCGAAAGTGAAAAAAGGTGCTTTTGAGGATAGAGTCCTCAGGAAAGCAGAGAGGGCCAAATTGTCTGGGGCATTTGAAGGGGTTCCAGGAGGCAGTGAGAAGCAGCATCACTTTTCCCCGCTGGCACCTTTGCTGTGGCAGCAAAAGCTGGACGTTTGTCTTTTTTGCTCCGGAGGGCGCCGAAAGTGAAAAAAGGTGCTTTTGAGGATAGACTTTTCAGGAAAGCAGAGAGGGCCAAATTGTGTGGGGCATTTGAAGGGGTTCCAGGAGGCAGTGAGAAGCAGCATCACTTTTCCCCGCTGGCACCTTTGCTGTGGCAGCAAAAGCTGGACGTTTGTCTTTTTTGCTCCAAACAGCGCCGAAAGTGAAAAAAGGTGCTTTTGAGGATAGACTTTTCAGGAAAGCAGAGAGGGCCAAATTGTCTGGGGCATTTGAAGGGGTTCCAGGAGGCAGTGAGAAGCAGCATCACTTTTCCCCGCTGGCACCTTTGCTGTGGCAGCAAAAGCTGGACGTTTGTCTTTTTTGCTCCAAACAGCGCCGAAAGTGAAAAAAGGTGCTTTTGAGGATAGAGTGCGCAGGAAAGCAGAGAGGGCCAAATTGTCTGGGGCATTTGAAGGGGTTCCAGGAGGCAGTGAGAAGCAGCATCACTTTTCCCCGCTGGCACCTTTGCTGTGGCAGCAAAAGCTGGACGTTTGTCTTTTTTGCTCCGGAGGGCGCCGAAAGTGAAAAAAGGTGCTTTTGAGGATAGAGTCCTCAGGAAAGCAGAGAGGGCCAAATTGTGTGGGGCATTTGAAGGGGTTCCAGGAGGCAGTGAGAAGCAGCATCACTTTTCCCCGCTGGCACCTTTGCTGTGGCAGCAAAAGCTGGACGTTTGTCTTTTTGGCTCCAAACAGCGCCGAAAGTGAAAAAAGGTGCTTTTGAGGATAGACTTTTCAGGAAAGCAGAGAGGGCCAAATTGTCTGGGGCATTTGAAGGGGTTCCAGGAGGCAGTGAGAAGCAGCATCACTTTTCCCCGCTGGCACCTTTGCTGTGGCAGCAAAAGCTGGACGTTTGTCTTTTTTGCTCCGGAGGGCGCCGAAAGTGAAAAAAGGTGCTTTTGAGGATAGACTTTTCAGGAAAGCAGAGAGGGCCAAATTGTCTGGGGCATTTGAAGGGGTTCCAGGAGGCAGTGAGAAGCAGCATCACTTTTCCCCGCTGGCACCTTTGCTGTGGCAGCAAAAGCTGGACGTTTGTCTTTTTTGCTCCAAACAGCGGCGAAAGTGAAAAAAGGTGCTTTTGAGGATAGACTTTTCAGGAAAGCAGAGAGGGCCAAATTGTGTGGGGCATTTGAAGGGGTTCCAGGAGGCAGTGAGAAGCAGCATCACTTTTCCCCGCTGGCACCTTTGCTGTGGCAGCAAAAGCTGGACGTTTGTCTTTTTTGCTCCAAACAGCGCCGAAAGTGAAAAAAGGTGCTTTTGAGGATAGACTTTTCAGGAAAGCAGAGAGGGCCAAATTGTGTGGGGCATTTGAAGGGGTTCCAGGAGGCAGTGAGAAGCAGCATCACTTTTCCCCGCTGGCACCTTTGCTGTGGCAGCAAAAGCTGGACGTTTGTCTTTTTTGCTCCAAACAGCGCCGAAAGTGAAAAAAGGTGCTTTTGAGGATAGCGTGCGCAGGAAAGCAGAGAGGGCCAAATTGTGTGGGGCATTTGAAGGGGTTTCAGGAGGCAGTGAGAAGCAGCATCACTTTTCCCCGCTGGCACCTTTGCTGTGGCAGCAAAAGCTGGACGTTTGTCTTTTTTGCTCCAAACAGCGCCGAAAGTGAAAAAAGGTGCTTTTGAGGATAGACTTTTCAGGAAAGCAGAGAGGGCCAAATTGTGTGGGGCATTTGAAGGGGTTCCAGGAGGCAGTGAGAAGCAGCATCACTTTTCCCCGCTGGCACCTTTGCTGTGGCAGCAAAAGCTGGACGTTTGTCTTTTTTGCTCCAAACAGCGCCGAAAGTGAAAAAAGGTGCTTTTGAGGATAGCGTGCGCAGGAAAGCAGAGAGGGCCAAATTGTGTGGGGCATTTGAAGGGGTTCCAGGAGGCAGTGAGAAGCAGCATCACTTTTCCCCGCTGGCACCTTTGCTGTGGCAGCAAAAGCTGGACGTTTGTCTTTTTTGCTCCAAACAGCGCCGAAAGTGAAAAAAGGTGCTTTTGAGGATAGACTTTTCAGGAAAGCAGAGAGGGCCAAATTGTGTGGGGCATTTGAAGGGGTTCCAGGAGGCAGTGAGAAGCAGCATCACTTTTCCCCGCTGGCACCTTTGCTGTGGCAGCAAAAGCTGGACGTTTGTCTTTTTTGCTCCAAACAGCGCCGAAAGTGAAAAAAGGTGCTTTTGAGGATAGACTTTTCAGGAAAGCAGAGAGGGCCAAATTGTCTGGGGCATTTGAAGGGGTTCCAGGAGGCAGTGAGAAGCAGCATCACTTTTCCCCGCTGGCACCTTTGGTGTGGCAGCAAAAGCTGGACGTTTGTCTTTTTTGCTCCGGAGGGCGCCGAAAGTGAAAAAAGGTGCTTTTGAGGATAGACTTTTCAGGAAAGCAGAGAGGGCCAAATTGTGTGGGGCATTTGAAGGGGTTCCAGGAGGCAGTGAGAAGCAGCATCACTTTTCCCCGCTGGCACCTTTGCTGTGGCAGCAAAAGCTGGACGTTTGTCTTTTTTGCTCCAAACAGCGCCGAAAGTGAAAAAAGGTGCTTTTGAGGATAGCGTGCGCAGGAAAGCAGAGAGGGCCAAATTGTGTGGGGCATTTGAAGGGGTTCCAGGAGGCAGTGAGGAGCAGCATCACTTTTCCCCGCTGGCACCTTTGCTGTGGCAGCAAAAGCTGGACGTTTGTCTTTTTTGCTCCAAACAGCGCCGAAAGTGAAAAAAGGTGCTTTTGAGGATAGACTTTTCAGGAAAGCAGAGAGGGCCAAATTGTGTGGGGCATTTGAAGGGGTTCCAGGAGGCAGTGAGAAGCAGCATCACTTTTCCCCGCTGGCACCTTTGCTGTGGCAGCAAAAGCTGGACGTTTGTCTTTTTTGCTCCAAACAGCGCCGAAAGTGAAAAAAGGTGCTTTTGAGGATAGACTTTTCAGGAAAGCAGAGAGGGCCAAATTGTGTGGGGCATTTGAAGGGGCTCCAGGAGGCAGTGAGAAGCAGCATCACTTTTCCCCGCTGGCACCTTTGCTGTGGCAGCAAAAGCTGGACGTTTGTCTTTTTTGCTCCAAACAGTGCCGAAAGTGAAAAAAGGTGCTTTTGAGGATAGACTTTTCAGGAAAGCAGAGAGGGCCAAATTGTCTGGGGCATTTGAAGGGGTTCCAGGAGGCAGTGAGGACCAGCATCACTTTTCCCCGCTGGCACCTTTGCTGTGGCAGCAAAAGCTGGACGTTTGTCTTTTTTGCTCCAAACAGCGCCGAAAGTGAAAAAAGGTGCTTTTGAGGATAGCGTGCGCAGGAAAGCAGAGAGGGCCAAGTTGTGTGGGGCATTTGAAGGGGTTCCAGGAGGCAGTGAGAAGCAGCATCACTTTTCCCCGCTGGCACCTTTGCTGTGGCAGCAAAAGCTGGACGTTTGTCTTTTTTGCTCCAAACAGCGCCGAAAGTGAAAAAAGGTGCTTTTGAGGATAGACTTTTCAGGAAAGCAGAGAGGGCCAAATTGTCTGGGGCATTTGAAGGGGTTCCAGGAGGCAGTGAGGACCAGCATCACTTTTCCCCGCTGGCACCTTTGCTGTGGCAGCAAAAGCTGGACGTTTGTCTTTTTTGCTCCAAACAGCGCCGAAAGTGAAAAAAGGTGCTTTTGAGGATAGAGTCCTCAGGAAAGCAGAGAGGGCCAAATTGTCTGGGGCATTTGAAGGGGTTCCAGGAGGCAGTGAGAAGCAGCATCACTTTTCCCCGCTGGCACCTTTGCTGTGGCAGCAAAAGCTGGACGTTTGTCTTTTTTGCTCCGGAGGGCGCCGAAAGTGAAAAAAGGTGCTTTTGAGGATAGACTTTTCAGGAAAGCAGAGAGGGCCAAATTGTGTGGGGCATTTGAAGGGGTTCCAGGAGGCAGTGAGAAGCAGCATCACTTTTCCCCGCTGGCACCTTTGCTGTGGCAGCAAAAGCTGGACGTTTGTCTTTTTTGCTCCAAACAGCGCCGAAAGTGAAAAAAGGTGCTTTTGAGGATAGACTTTTCAGGAAAGCAGAGAGGGCCAAATTGTCTGGGGCATTTGAAGGGGTTCCAGGAGGCAGTGAGAAGCAGCATCACTTTTCCCCGCTGGCACCTTTGCTGTGGCAGCAAAAGCTGGACGTTTGTCTTTTTTGCTCTGGAGGGCGCCGAAAGTGAAAAAAGGTGCTTTTGAGGATAGACTTTTCAGGAAAGCAGAGAGGGCCAAATTGTGTGGGGCATTTGAAGGGGTTCCAGGAGGCAGTGAGAAGCAGCATCACTTTTCCCCGCTGGCACCTTTGCTGTGGCAGCAAAAGCTGGACGTTTGTCTTTTTTGCTCCGGAGGGCGCCGAAAGTGAAAAAAGGTGCTTTTGAGGATAGACTTTTCAGGAAAGCAGAGAGGGCCAAATTGTCTGGGGCATTTGAAGGGGTTCCAGGAGGCAGTGAGAAGCAGCATCACTTTTCCCCGCTGGCACCTTTGCTGTGGCAGCAAAAGCTGGACGTTTGTCTTTTTTGCTCCAAACAGCGCCGAAAGTGAAAAAAGGTGCTTTTGAGGATAGCGTGCGCAGGAAAGCAGAGAGGGGCCAAATTGTGTGGGGCATTTGAAGGGTTTCCAGGAGGCAGTGAGAAGCAGCATCACTTTTCCCCGCTGGCACCTTTGCTGTGGCAGCAAAAGC
>NW_028127589.1:0-28802 GCF_965231255.1 Vanellus vanellus
AGCATTACTTTTCCCCGCTGGCACCTTTGCTGTGGCAGCAAAAGCTGGACGTTTGTCTTTTTTGCTCCGGAGGCTGCCGAAAGCGAAAACAGGTGCTTTTGAGGATGGAGTCCGCAGGAAAGCAGAGAGGGCCAAATTGTCTGGGGCATTTGAAAGGGTTCCAGGAGGCAGTGAGAACCAGCATTACTTTTCCCCGCTGGCACCTTTGCTGTGGCAGCAAAAGCTGGACGTTTGTCTTTTTTGCTCCGGAGGCTGCCGAAAGCGAAAACAGGTGCTTTTGAGGATGGAGTCCGCAGGAAAGCAGAGAGGGCCAAATTGTCTGTGGCATTTGAAAGGGTTCCAGGAGGCAGTGAGAACCAGCATTACTTTTCCCCGCTGGCACCTTTGCTGTGGCAGCAAAAGCTGGACGTTTGTCTTTTTTGCTCCGGAGGCTGCCGAAAGCGAAAACAGGTGCTTTTGAGGATGGAGTCCGCAAGAAAGCAGAGAGAGCCAAATTGTCTGGGGCATTTGAAAGAGTTCCAGGAGGCAGTGAGAACCAGCATTACTTTTCCCCGCTGGCACCTTTGCTGTGGCAGCAAAAGCTGGACGTTTGTCTTTTTTGCTCCAAACACCGCCGAAAGCGAAAACAGGTGCTTTTGAGGATGGAGTCCGCAGGAAAGCAGAGAGGGCCAAATTGTCTGTGGCATTTGAACAGGTTCCAGGAGGCAGTGAGGACCAGCATGACTTTTCCCCGCTGGCACCTTTGCTGTGGCAGCAAAAGCTGGACGTTTGTCTTTTTTGCTCCGGAGGCTGCCGAAAGTGAAAAAAGGCGCTTTTGAGGATAGAGTCCGCAGGAAAGCAGAGAGGGCTTAATTGTCTGGGGCATTTGAAAGGGTTCCAGGAGGCAGTGAGAACCAGCATTACTTTTCCCCGCTGGCACCTTTGCTGTGGCAGCAAAAGCTGGACGTTTGTCTTTTTTGCTCCGGAGGCTGCCGAAAGCGAAAACAGGTGCTTTTGAGGATGCAGTCCGCAGGAAAGCAGAGAGGGCCAAATTGTCTGTGGCATTTGAAAGGGTTCCAGGAGGCAGTGAGAACCAGCATTACTTTTCCCCGCTGGCACCTTTGCTGTGGCAGCAAAAGCTGGACGTTTGTCTTTTTTGCTCCGGAGGCTGCCGAAAGCGAAAACAGGTGCTTTTGAGGATGGAGTCCGCAGGAAAGCAGAGAGGGCCAAATTGTCTGTGGCATTTGAAAGGGTTCCAGGAGGCAGTGAGAACCAGCATTACTTTTCCCCGCTGGCACCTTTGCTGTGGCAGCAAAAGCTGGACGTTTGTCTTTTTTGCTCCAAACACCGCCGAAAGCGAAAACAGGTGCTTTTGAGGATGGAGTCCGCAGGAAAGCAGAGAGGGCCAAATTGTCTGTGGCATTTGAACAGGTTCCAGGAGGCAGTGAGGACCAGCATGACTTTTCCCCGCTGGCACCTTTGCTGTGGCAGCAAAAGCTGGACGTTTGTCTTTTTGCTCCGGAGGCTGCCGAAAGCGAAAACAGGTGCTTTTGAGGATGGAGTCCGCAGGAAAGCAGAGAGGGCCAAATTGTCTGGGGCATTTGAAAGGGTTCCAGGAGGCAGTGAGAACCAGCATTACTTTTCCCCGCTGGCACCTTTGCTGTGGCAGCAAAAGCTGGACGTTTGTCTTTTTTGCTCCAAACACCGCCGAAAGCGAAAACAGGTGCTTTTGAGGATGGAGTCCGCAGGAAAGCAGAGAGGGCCAAATTGTCTGTGGCATTTGAACAGGTTCCAGGAGGCAGTGAGGACCAGCATGACTTTTCCCCGCTGGCACCTTTGCTGTGGCAGCAAAAGCTGGACGTTTGTCTTTTTTGCTCCGGAGGCTGCCGAAAGTGAAAAAAGGCGCTTTTGAGGATAGAGTCCGCAGGAAAGCAGAGAGGGCTTAATTGTCTGGGGCATTTGAAAGGGTTCCAGGAGGCAGTGAGAACCAGCATTACTTTTCCCCGCTGGCACCTTTGCTGTGGCAGCAAAAGCTGGACGTTTGTCTTTTTTGCTCCGGAGGCTGCCGAAAGCGAAAACAGGTGCTTTTGAGGATGCAGTCCGCAGGAAAGCAGAGAGGGCCAAATTGTCTGTGGCATTTGAAAGGGTTCCAGGAGGCAGTGAGAACCAGCATTACTTTTCCCCGCTGGCACCTTTGCTGTGGCAGCAAAAGCTGGACGTTTGTCTTTTTTGCTCCGGAGGCTGCCGAAAGCGAAAACAGGTGCTTTTGAGGATGGAGTCCGCAGGAAAGCAGAGAGGGCCAAATTGTCTGTGGCATTTGAAAGGGTTCCAGGAGGCAGTGAGAACCAGCATTACTTTTCCCCGCTGGCACCTTTGCTGTGGCAGCAAAAGCTGGACGTTTGTCTTTTTTGCTCCGGAGGCTGCCGAAAGCGAAAACAGGTGCTTTTGAGGATGGAGTCCGCAGGAAAGCAGAGAGGGCCAAATTGTCTGTGGCATTTGAAAGGGTTCCAGGAGGCAGTGAGAACCAGCATTACTTTTCCCCGCTGGCACCTTTGCTGTGGCAGCAAAAGCTGGACGTTTGTCTTTTTTGCTCCGGAGGCTGCCGAAAGCGAAAACAGGTGCTTTTGAGGATGGAGTCCGCAGGAAAGCAGAGAGAGCCAAATTGTCTGGGGCATTTGAAAGAGTTCCAGGAGGCAGTGAGAACCAGCATCACTTTTCCCCGCTGGCACCTTTGCTGTGGCAGCAAAAGCTGGACGTTTGTCTTTTTACCACCGGAGGGCGCCGAAAGTGAAAAAAGTCGCTTTTGAGGATAGAGTCCGCAGGAAAGCAGAGAGGGCTTAATTGTCTGGGGCATTTGAAAGGGTTCCAGGAGGCAGTGAGAACCAGCATTACTTTTCCCCGCTGGCACCTTTGCTGTGGCAGCAAAAGCTGGACGTTTGTCTTTTTTGCTCCGGAGGCTGCCGAAAGCGAAAACAGGTGCTTTTGAGGATGGAGTCCGCAGGAAAGCAGAGAGGGCCAAATTGTCTGGGGCATTTGAAGAGGTTCCAGGAGGCAGTGAGAACCAGCATTACTTTCCCCGCTGGCACCTTTGCTGTGGCAGCAAAAGCTGGACGTTTGTCTTTTTTGCTCCGGACGCTGCCGAAAGCGAAAACAGGTGCTTTTGAGGATGGAGTCCGCAGGAAAGCAGAGAGGGCTTAATTGTCTGTGGCATTTGAAAGGGTTCCAGGAGGCAGTGAGAACCAGCATTACTTTTCCCCGCTGGCACCTTTGCTGTGGCAGCAAAAGCTGGACGTTTGTCTTTTTTGCTCCGGAGGCTGCCGAAAGCGAAAACAGGTGCTTTGAGGATGGAGTCCGCAGGAAAGCAGAGAGGGCAAAATTGTCTGGGGCATTTGAACAGGTTCCAGGAGGCAGTGAGAACCAGCATTACTTTTCCCCGCTGGCACCTTTGCTGTGGCAGCAAAAGCTGGACGTTTGTCTTTTTTGCTCCGGAGGCTGCCGAAAGCGAAAACAGGTGCTTTTGAGGATGGAGTCCGCAGGAAAGCAGAGAGGGCCAAATTGTCTGGGGCATTTGAAAGGGTTCCAGGAGGCAGTGAGAACCAGCATTACTTTTCCCCGCTGGCACCTTTGCTGTGGCAGCAAAAGCTGGACGTTTGTCTTTTTTGCTCCGGAGGCTGCCGAAAGCGAAAACAGGTGCTTTTGAGGATGGAGTCCGCAGGAAAGCAGAGAGGGCCAAATTGTCTGTGGCATTTGAAAGGGTTCCAGGAGGCAGTGAGAACCAGCATTACTTTTCCCCGCTGGCACCTTTGCTGTGGCAGCAAAAGCTGGACGTTTGTCTTTTTTGCTCCGGAGGCTGCCGAAAGCGAAAACAGGTGCTTTTGAGGATGGAGTCCGCAAGAAAGCAGAGAGAGCCAAATTGTCTGGGGCATTTGAAAGAGTTCCAGGAGGCAGTGAGAACCAGCATTACTTTTCCCCGCTGGCACCTTTGCTGTGGCAGCAAAAGCTGGACGTTTGTCTTTTTACCACCGGAGGGCGCCGAAAGTGAAAAAAGTCGCTTTTGAGGATAGAGTCCGCAGGAAAGCAGAGAGGGCTTAATTGTCTGGGGCATTTGAAAGGGTTCCAGGAGGCAGTGAGAACCAGCATTACTTTTCCCCGCTGGCACCTTTGCTGTGGCAGCAAAAGCTGGACGTTTGTCTTTTTTGCTCCGGAGGCTGCCGAAAGCGAAAACAGGTGCTTTTGAGGATGGAGTCCGCAGGAAAGCAGAGAGGGCCAAATTGTCTGGGGCATTTGAAGAGGTTCCAGGAGGCAGTGAGAACCAGCATTACTTTTCCCCGCTGGCACCTTTGCTGTGGCAGCAAAAGCTGGACGTTTGTCTTTTTTGCTCCGGACGCTGCCGAAAGCGAAAACAGGTGCTTTGAGGATGGAGTCCGCAGGAAAGCAGAGAGGGCCAAATTGTCTGTGGCATTTGAAAGGGTTCCAGGAGGCAGTGAGAACCAGCATTACTTTTCCCCGCTGGCACCTTTGCTGTGGCAGCAAAAGCTGGACGTTTGTCTTTTTTGCTCCGGAGGCTGCCGAAAGCGAAAACAGGTGCTTTTGAGGATGGAGTCCGCAGGAAAGCAGAGAGGGCAAAATTGTCTGGGGCATTTGAACAGGTTCCAGGAGGCAGTGAGAACCAGCATTACTTTTCCCCGCTGGCACCTTTGCTGTGGCAGCAAAAGCTGGACGTTTGTCTTTTTTGCTCCGGAGGCTGCCGAAAGCGAAAACAGGTGCTTTTGAGGATGGAGTCCGCAGGAAAGCAGAGAGGGCCAAATTGTCTGTGGCATTTGAAAGGGTTCCAGGAGGCAGTGAGAACCAGCATTACTTTTCCCCGCTGGCACCTTTGCTGTGGCAGCAAAAGCTGGACGTTAGTCTTTTTTGCTCCGGAGGTTGCCGAAAGCGAAAACAGGTGCTTTTGAGGATGGAGTCCGCAGGAAAGCAGAGAGGGCCAAATTGTCTGTGGCATTTGAAAGGGTTCCAGGAGGCAGTGAGAACGAGCATTACTTTTCCCCGCTGGCACCTTTGCTGTGGCAGCAAAAGCTGGACGTTTGTCTTTTTTGCTCCGGAGGCTGCCGAAAGCGAAAACAGGTGCTTTTGAGGATGGAGTCCGCAGGAAAGCAGAGAGGGCCAAATTGTCTGGGGAATTTGAAAGGGTTCCAGGAGGCAGTGAGAACCAGCATTACTTTTCCCCGCTGGCACCTTTGCTGTGGCAGCAAAAGCTGGACGTTTGTCTTTTTTGCTCCGGAGGTTGCCAAAAGCGAAAACAGGTGCTTTTGAGGATGGAGTCCGCAGGAAAGCAGAGAGGGCCAAATTGTCTGGGGCATTTGAAGAGGTTCCAGGAGGCAGTGAGAACCAGCATTACTTTTCCCCGCTGGCACCTTTGCTGTGGCAGCAAAAGCTGGACGTTTGTCTTTTTTGCTCCAAACGCCGCCGAAAGCGAAAACAGGTGCTTTTGAGGATGGAGTCCGCAGGAAAGCAGAGAGGGCCAAATTGTCTGGGGCATTTGAACAGGTTCCAGGAGGCAGTGAGAACCAGCATTACTTTTCCCCGCTGGCACCTTTGCTGTGGCAGCAAAAGCTGGACGTTTGTCTTTTTTGCTCCGGAGGCTGCCGAAAGCGAAAACAGGTGCTTTTGAGGATGGAGTCCGCAGGAAAGCAGAGAGGGCCAAATTGTCTGTGGCATTTGAAGAGGTTCCAGGAGGCAGTGAGAACCAGCATTACTTTTCCCCGCTGGCACCTTTGCTGTGGCAGCAAAAGCTGGACGTTTGTCTTTTTTGCTCCGGAGGCTGCCGAAAGCGAAAACAGGTGCTTTTGAGGATGGAGTCCGCAGGAAAGCAGAGAGGGCCAAATTGTCTGTGGCATTTGAAAGGGTTCCAGGAGGCAGTGAGAACCAGCATTACTTTTCCCCGCTGGCACCTTTGCTGTGGCAGCAAAAGCTGGACGTTTGTCTTTTTTGCTCCAAACACCGCCGAAAGCGAAAACAGGTGCTTTTGAGGATGGAGTCCGCAGGAAAGCAGAGAGGGCCAAATTGTCTGTGGCATTTGAACAGGTTCCAGGAGGCAGTGAGGACCAGCATGACTTTTCCCCGCTGGCACCTTTGCTGTGGCAGCAAAAGCTGGACGTTTGTCTTTTTTGCTCCGGAGGCTGCCGAAAGTGAAAAAAGGCGCTTTTGAGGATAGAGTCCGCAGGAAAGCAGAGAGGGCTTAATTGTCTGGGGCATTTGAAAGGGTTCCAGGAGGCAGTGAGAACCAGCATTACTTTTCCCCGCTGGCACCTTTGCTGTGGCAGCAAAAGCTGGACGTTTGTCTTTTTTGCTCCGGAGGCTGCCGAAAGCGAAAACAGGTGCTTTTGAGGATGCAGTCCGCAGGAAAGCAGAGAGGGCCAAATTGTCTGTGGCATTTGAAAGGGTTCCAGGAGGCAGTGAGAACCAGCATTACTTTTCCCCGCTGGCACCTTTGCTGTGGCAGCAAAAGCTGGACGTTTGTCTTTTTTGCTCCGGAGGCTGCCGAAAGCGAAAACAGGTGCTTTTGAGGATGGAGTCCGCAGGAAAGCAGAGAGGGCCAAATTGTCTGTGGCATTTGAAAGGGTTCCAGGAGGCAGTGAGAACCAGCATTACTTTTCCCCGCTGGCACCTTTGCTGTGGCAGCAAAAGCTGGACGTTTGTCTTTTTTGCTCCAAACACCGCCGAAAGCGAAAACAGGTGCTTTGAGGATGGAGTCCGCAGGAAAGCAGAGAGGGCCAAATTGTCTGTGGCATTTGAACAGGTTCCAGGAGGCAGTGAGGACCAGCATGACTTTTCCCCGCTGGCACCTTTGCTGTGGCAGCAAAAGCTGGACGTTTGTCTTTTTTGCTCCGGAGGCTGCCGAAAGCGAAAACAGGTGCTTTTGAGGATGGAGTCCGCAGGAAAGCAGAGAGGGCCAAATTGTCTGTGGCATTTGAAAGGGTTCCAGGAGGCAGTGAGAACCAGCATTACTTTTCCCCGCTGGCACCTTTGCTGTGGCAGCAAAAGCTGGACGTTTGTCTTTTTTGCTCCAAACACCGCCGAAAGCGAAAACAGGTGCTTTTGAGGATGGAGTCCGCAGGAAAGCAGAGAGGGCCAAATTGTCTGTGGCATTTGAACAGGTTCCAGGAGGCAGTGAGGACCAGCATGACTTTTCCCGCTGGCACCTTTGCTGTGGCAGCAAAAGCTGGACGTTTGTCTTTTTTGCTCCGGAGGCTGCCGAAAGTGAAAAAAGGCGCTTTTGAGGATAGAGTCCGCAGGAAAGCAGAGAGGGCTTAATTGTCTGGGGCATTTGAAAGGGTTCCAGGAGGCAGTGAGAACCAGCATTACTTTTCCCCGCTGGCACCTTTGCTGTGGCAGCAAAAGCTGGACGTTTGTCTTTTTTGCTCCGGAGGCTGCCGAAAGCGAAAACAGGTGCTTTTGAGGATGCAGTCCGCAGGAAAGCAGAGAGGGCCAAATTGTCTGTGGCATTTGAAAGGGTTCCAGGAGGCAGTGAGAACCAGCATTACTTTTCCCCGCTGGCACCTTTGCTGTGGCAGCAAAAGCTGGACGTTTGTCTTTTTTGCTCCGGAGGCTGCCGAAAGCGAAAACAGGTGCTTTTGAGGATGGAGTCCGCAGGAAAGCAGAGAGGGCCAAATTGTCTGTGGCATTTGAAAGGGTTCCAGGAGGCAGTGAGAACCAGCATTACTTTTCCCCGCTGGCACCTTTGCTGTGGCAGCAAAAGCTGGACGTTTGTCTTTTTTGCTCCGGAGGCTGCCGAAAGCGAAAACAGGTGCTTTTGAGGATGGAGTCCGCAGGAAAGCAGAGAGGGCCAAATTGTCTGTGGCATTTGAAAGGGTTCCAGGAGGCAGTGAGAACCAGCATTACTTTTCCCCGCTGGCACCTTTGCTGTGGCAGCAAAAGCTGGACGTTTGTCTTTTTTGCTCCGGAGGCTGCCGAAAGCGAAAACAGGTGCTTTTGAGGATGGAGTCCGCAGGAAAGCAGAGAGAGCCAAATTGTCTGGGGCATTTGAAAGAGTTCCAGGAGGCAGTGAGAACCAGCATCACTTTTCCCCGCTGGCACCTTTGCTGTGGCAGCAAAAGCTGGACGTTTGTCTTTTTACCACCGGAGGGCGCCGAAAGTGAAAAAAGTCGCTTTGAGGACAGAGTCCGCAGGAAAGCAGAGAGGGCTTAATTGTCTGGGGCATTTGAAAGGGTTCCAGGAGGCAGTGAGAACCAGCATTACTTTTCCCCGCTGGCACCTTTGCTGTGGCAGCAAAAGCTGGACGTTTGTCTTTTTTGCTCCGGAGGCTGCCGAAAGCGAAAACAGGTGCTTTTGAGGATGGAGTCCGCAGGAAAGCAGAGAGGGCCAAATTGTCTGGGGCATTTGAAGAGGTTCCAGGAGGCAGTGAGAACCAGCATTACTTTTCCCCGCTGGCACCTTTGCTGTGGCAGCAAAAGCTGGACGTTTGTCTTTTTTGCTCCGGACGCTGCCGAAAGCGAAAACAGGTGCTTTTGAGGATGGAGTCCGCAGGAAAGCAGAGAGGGCTTAATTGTCTGTGGCATTTGAAAGGGTTCCAGGAGGCAGTGAGAACCAGCATTACTTTTCCCGCTGGCACCTTTGCTGTGGCAGCAAAAGCTGGACGTTTGTCTTTTTTGCTCCGGAGGCTGCCGAAAGCGAAAACAGGTGCTTTTGAGGATGGAGTCCGCAGGAAAGCAGAGAGGGCAAAATTGTCTGGGGCATTTGAACAGGTTCCAGGAGGCAGTGAGAACCAGCATTACTTTTCCCCGCTGGCACCTTTGCTGTGGCAGCAAAAGCTGGACGTTTGTCTTTTTTGCTCCGGAGGCTGCCGAAAGCGAAAACAGGTGCTTTTGAGGATGGAGTCCGCAGGAAAGCAGAGAGGGCCAAATTGTCTGGGGCATTTGAAAGGGTTCCAGGAGGCAGTGAGAACCAGCATTACTTTTCCCCGCTGGCACCTTTGCTGTGGCAGCAAAAGCTGGACGTTTGTCTTTTTTGCTCCGGAGGCTGCCGAAAGCGAAAACAGGTGCTTTTGAGGATGGAGTCCGCAGGAAAGCAGAGAGGGCCAAATTGTCTGTGGCATTTGAAAGGGTTCCAGGAGGCAGTGAGAACCAGCATTACTTTTCCCCGCTGGCACCTTTGCTGTGGCAGCAAAAGCTGGACGTTTGTCTTTTTTGCTCCGGAGGCTGCCGAAAGCGAAAACAGGTGCTTTTGAGGATGGAGTCCGCAAGAAAGCAGAGAGAGCCAAATTGTCTGGGGCATTTGAAAGAGTTCCAGGAGGCAGTGAGAACCAGCATTACTTTTCCCCGCTGGCACCTTTGCTGTGGCAGCAAAAGCTGGACGTTTGTCTTTTTACCACCGGAGGGCGCCGAAAGTGAAAAAAGTCGCTTTTGAGGATAGAGTCCGCAGGAAAGCAGAGAGGGCTTAATTGTCTGGGGCATTTGAAAGGGTTCCAGGAGGCAGTGAGAACCAGCATTACTTTTCCCCGCTGGCACCTTTGCTGTGGCAGCAAAAGCTGGACGTTTGTCTTTTTTGCTCCGGAGGCTGCCGAAAGCGAAAACAGGTGCTTTTGAGGATGGAGTCCGCAGGAAAGCAGAGAGGGCCAAATTGTCTGGGGCATTTGAAGAGGTTCCAGGAGGCAGTGAGAACCAGCATTACTTTTCCCCGCTGGCACCTTTGCTGTGGCAGCAAAAGCTGGACGTTTGTCTTTTTTGCTCCGGACGCTGCCGAAAGCGAAAACAGGTGCTTTTGAGGATGGAGTCCGCAGGAAAGCAGAGAGGGCCAAATTGTCTGTGGCATTTGAAAGGGTTCCAGGAGGCAGTGAGAACCAGCATTACTTTTCCCCGCTGGCACCTTTGCTGTGGCAGCAAAAGCTGGACGTTTGTCTTTTTTGCTCCGGAGGCTGCCGAAAGCGAAAACAGGTGCTTTTGAGGATGGAGTCCGCAGGAAAGCAGAGAGGGCAAATTGTCTGGGGCATTTGAACAGGTTCCAGGAGGCAGTGAGAACCAGCATTACTTTTCCCCGCTGGCACCTTTGCTGTGGCAGCAAAAGCTGGACGTTTGTCTTTTTTGCTCCGGAGGCTGCCGAAAGCGAAAACAGGTGCTTTTGAGGATGGAGTCCGCAGGAAAGCAGAGAGGGCCAAATTGTCTGTGGCATTTGAAAGGGTTCCAGGAGGCAGTGAGAACCAGCATTACTTTTCCCCGCTGGCACCTTTGCTGTGGCAGCAAAAGCTGGACGTTAGTCTTTTTTGCTCCGGAGGCTGCCGAAAGCGAAAACAGGTGCTTTTGAGGATGGAGTCCGCAGGAAAGCAGAGAGGGCCAAATTGTCTGTGGCATTTGAAAGGGTTCCAGGAGGCAGTGAGAACGAGCATTACTTTTCCCCGCTGGCACCTTTGCTGTGGCAGCAAAAGCTGGACGTTTGTCTTTTTTGCTCCGGAGGCTGCCGAAAGCGAAAACAGGTGCTTTTGAGGATGGAGTCCGCAGGAAAGCAGAGAGGGCCAAATTGTCTGGGGAATTTGAAAGGGTTCCAGGAGGCAGTGAGAACCAGCATTACTTTTCCCCGCTGGCACCTTTGCTGTGGCAGCAAAAGCTGGACGTTTGTCTTTTTTGCTCCGGAGGTTGCCAAAAGCGAAAACAGGTGCTTTTGAGGATGGAGTCCGCAGGAAAGCAGAGAGGGCCAAATTGTCTGGGGCATTTGAAGAGGTTCCAGGAGGCAGTGAGAACCAGCATTACTTTTCCCCGCTGGCACCTTTGCTGTGGCAGCAAAAGCTGGACGTTTGTCTTTTTTGCTCCAAACGCCGCCGAAAGCGAAAACAGGTGCTTTTGAGGATGGAGTCCGCAGGAAAGCAGAGAGGGCCAAATTGTCTGGGGCATTTGAACAGGTTCCAGGAGGCAGTGAGAACCAGCATTACTTTTCCCCGCTGGCACCTTTGCTGTGGCAGCAAAAGCTGGACGTTTGTCTTTTTTGCTCCGGAGGCTGCCGAAAGCGAAAACAGGTGCTTTTGAGGATGGAGTCCGCAGGAAAGCAGAGAGGGCCAAATTGTCTGTGGCATTTGAAGAGGTTCCAGGAGGCAGTGAGAACCAGCATTACTTTTCCCCGCTGGCACCTTTGCTGTGGCAGCAAAAGCTGGACGTTTGTCTTTTTTGCTCCGGACGCTGCCGAAAGCGAAAACAGGTGCTTTTGAGGATGGAGTCCGCAGGAAAGCAGAGAGGGCCAAATTGTCTGGGGCATTTGAAAGGGTTCCAGGAGGCAGTGAGAACCAGCATTACTTTTCCCCGCTGGCACCTTTGCTGTGGCAGCAAAAGCTGGACGTTTGTCTTTTTTGCTCCGGACGCTGCCGAAAGCGAAAACAGGTGCTTTTGAGGATGGAGTCCGCAGGAAAGCAGAGAGGGCCAAATTGTCTGGGGCATTTGAAAGGGTTCCAGGAGGCAGTGAGAACCAGCATTACTTTTCCCCGCTGGCACCTTTGCTGTGGCAGCAAAAGCTGGACGTTTGTCTTTTTTGCTCCGGACGCTGCCGAAAGCGAAAACAGGTGCTTTTGAGGATGGAGTCCGCAGGAAAGCAGAGAGGGCCAAATTGTCTGTGGCATTTGAAAGGGTTCCAGGAGGCAGTGAGAACCAGCATTACTTTTCCCCGCTGGCACCTTTGCTGTGGCAGCAAAAGCTGGACGTTTGTCTTTTTTGCTCCGGAGGCTGCCGAAAGCGAAAACAGGTGCTTTTGAGGATGGAGTCCGCAGGAAAGCAGAGAGGGCCAAATTGTCTGGGGCATTTGAAAGGGTTCCAGGAGGCAGTGAGAACCAGCATTACTTTTCCCGCTGGCACCTTTGCTGTGGCAGCAAAAGCTGGACGTTTGTCTTTTTTGCTCCGGAGGCTGCCGAAAGCGAAAACAGGTGCTTTTGAGGATGGAGTCCGCAGGAAAGCAGAGAGGGCCAAATTGTCTGTGGCATTTGAAAGGGTTCCAGGAGGCAGTGAGAACCAGCATTACTTTTCCCCGCTGGCACCTTTGCTGTGGCAGCAAAAGCTGGACGTTTGTCTTTTTTGCTCCGGAGGCTGCCGAAAGCGAAAAACAGGTGCTTTTGAGGATGGAGTCCGCAGGAAAAGCAGAGAGGGCCAAATTGTCTGTGGCATTTGAAAGGGTTCAGGAGGCAGTGAGAACCAGCATTACTTTTCCCCGCTGGCACCTTTGCTGTGGCAGCAAAAGCTGGACGTTTGTCTTTTTTGCTCCGGAGGTTGCCAAAAGCGAAAACAGGTGCTTTTGAGGATGGAGTCCGCAGGAAAGCAGAGAGGGCCAAATTGTCTGGGGCATTTGAAGAGGTTCCAGGAGGCAGTGAGAACCAGCATTACTTTTCCCCGCTGGCACCTTTGCTGTGGCAGCAAAAGCTGGACATTTGTCTTTTTTGCTCCGGAGGCTGCCGAAAGCGAAAACAGGTGCTTTTGAGGATGGAGTCCGCAGGAAAGCAGAGAGGGCCAAATTGTCTGGGGAATTTGAAAGGGTTCCAGGAGGCAGTGAGAACCAGCATTACTTTTCCCCGCTGGCACCTTTGTTGTGGCAGCAAAAGCTGGACGTTTGTCTTTTTTGCTCCGGAGGCTGTCGAAAGCGATAACAGGTGCTTTTGAGGATGCAGTCCGCAGGAAAGCAGAGAGGGCCAAATTGTCTGTGGCATTTGAAAGGGTTCCAGGAGGCAGTGAGAACCAGCATTACTTTTCCCCGCTGGCACCTTTGCTGTGGCAGCAAAAGCTGGACGTTTGTCTTTTTTGCTCCGGAGGCTGCCGAAAGCGAAAACAGGTGCTTTTGAGGATGGAGTCCGCAGGAAAGCAGAGAGGGCCAAATTGTCTGTGGCATTTGAAAGGGTTCCAGGAGGCAGTGAGAACCAGCATTACTTTTCCCCGCTGGCACCTTTGCTGTGGCAGCAAAAGCTGGACGTTTGTCTTTTTTGCTCCGGAGGTTGCCAAAAGCGAAAACAGGTGCTTTTGAGGATGGAGTCCGCAGGAAAGCAGAGAGGGCCAAATTGTCTGGGGCATTTGAAGAGGTTCCAGGAGGCAGTGAGAACCAGCATTACTTTTCCCCGCTGGCACCTTTGCTGTGGCAGCAAAAGCTGGACGTTTGTCTTTTTTGCTCCGGAGGCTGCCGAAAGCGAAAACAGGTGCTTTTGAGGATGGAGTCCGCAGGAAAGCAGAGAGGGCCAAATTGTCTGGGGAATTTGAAAGGGTTCCAGGAGGCAGTGAGAACCAGCATTACTTTTCCCCGCTGGCACCTTTGTTGTGGCAGCAAAAGCTGGACGTTTGTCTTTTTTGCTCCGGAGGCTGCCGAAAGCGAAAACAGGTGCTTTTGAGGATGCAGTCCGCAGGAAAGCAGAGAGGGCCAAATTGTCTGTGGCATTTGAAAGGGTTCCAGGAGGCAGTGAGAACGAGCATTACTTTTCCCCGCTGGCACCTTTGCTGTGGCAGCAAAAGCTGGACGTTTGTCTTTTTTGCTCCGGAGGCTGCCGAAAGCGAAAACAGGTGCTTTTGAGGATGGAGTCCGCAGGAAAGCAGAGAGGGCCAAATTGTCTGTGGCATTTGAAAGGGTTCCAGGAGGCAGTGAGAACCAGCATTACTTTTCCCCGCTGGCACCTTTGCTGTGGCAGCAAAAGCTGGGCGTTTGTCTTTTTTGCTCCGGACGCTGCCGAAAGCGAAAACAGGTGCTTTTGAGGATGGAGTCCGCAGGAAAGCAGAGAGGGCCAAATTGTCTGGGGCATTTGAAAGGGTTCCAGGAGGCAGTGAGAACCAGCATTACTTTTCCCCGCTGGCACCTTTGCTGTGGCAGCAAAAGCTGGACGTTTGTCTTTTTTGCTCCGGAGGCTGCCGAAAGCGAAAACAGGTGCTTTTGAGGATGGAGTCCGCAGGAAAGCAGAGAGGGCCAAATTGTCTGTGGCATTTGAAAGGGTTCCAGGAGGCAGTGAGAACCAGCATTACTTTTCCCCGCTGGCACCTTTGCTGTGGCAGCAAAAGCTGGACGTTTGTCTTTTTTGCTCCGGAGGTTGCCAAAAGCGAAAACAGGTGCTTTTGAGGATGGAGTCCGCAGGAAAGCAGAGAGGGCCAAATTGTCTGGGGCATTTGAAGAGGTTCCAGGAGGCAGTGAGAACCAGCATTACTTTTCCCCGCTGGCACCTTTGCTGTGGCAGCAAAAGCTGGACGTTTGTCTTTTTTGCTCCGGAGGCTGCCGAAAGCGAAAACAGGTGCTTTTGAGGATGGAGTCCGCAGGAAAGCAGAGAGGGCCAAATTGTCTGGGGCATTTGAAGAGGTTCCAGGAGGCAGTGAGAACCAGCATTACTTTTCCCCGCTGGCACCTTTGCTGTGGCAGCAAAAGCTGGACGTTTGTCTTTTTTTGCTCCGGAGGCTGCCGAAAGTGAAAACAGGTTCTTTTGAGGATGGAGTCCGCAGGAAAGCAGAGAGGGCCAAATTGTCTGTGGCATTTGAAAGGGTTCCAGGAGGCAGTGAGAACCAGCATTACTTTTCCCCGCTGGCACCTTTGCTGTGGCAGCAAAAGCTGGACGTTTGTCTTTTTTGCTCCAAACGCCGCCGAAAGCGAAAACAGGTGCTTTTGAGGATGGAGTCCGCAGGAAAGCAGAGAGGGCCAAATTGTCTGGGGCATTTGAACAGGTTCCAGGAGGCAGTGAGAACCAGCATTACTTTTCCCCGCTGGCACCTTTGCTGTGGCAGCAAAAGCTGGACGTTTGTCTTTTTTGCTCCGGAGGCTGCCGAAAGCGAAAACAGGTGCTTTTGAGGATGGAGTCCGCAGGAAAGCAGAGAGGGCCAAATTGTCTGTGGCATTTGAAGAGGTTCCAGGAGGCAGTAAGAACCAGCATTACTTTTCCCCGCTGGCACCTTTGCTGTGGCAGCAAAAGCTGGACGTTTGTCTTTTTTGCTCCGGAGGCTGCCGAAAGCGAAAACAGGTGCTTTTGAGGATGGAGTCCGCAGGAAAGCAGAGAGGGCCAAATTGTCTGGGGCATTTGAAAGGGTTCCAGGCGGCAGTGAGAACCAGCATTACTTTTCCCCGCTGGCACCTTTGCTGTGGCAGCAAAAGCTGGACGTTTGTCTTTTTTGCTCCGGAGGTTGCCAAAAGCGAAAACAGGTGCTTTTGAGGATGGAGTCCGCAGGAAAGCAGAGAGGGCCAAATTGTCTGTGGCATTTGAAAGGGTTCCAGGAGGCAGTGAGAACCAGCATTACTTTTCCCCGCTGGCACCTTTGCTGTGGCAGCAAAAGCTGGACGTTTGTCTTTTTTGCTCCGGAGGCTGCCGAAAGCGAAAACAGGTGCTTTTGAGGATGGAGTCCGCAGGAAAGCAGAGAGGGCCAAATTGTCTGGGGCATTTGAAAGGGTTCCAGGAGGCAGTGAGAACCAGCATTACTTTTCCCCGCTGGCACCTTTGCTGTGGCAGCAAAAGCTGGACGTTTGTCTTTTTTGCTCCGGAGGTTGCCAAAAGCGAAAACAGGTGCTTTTGAGGATGGAGTCCGCAGGAAAGCAGAGAGGGCCAAATTGTCTGGGGCATTTGAAGAGGTTCCAGGAGGCAGTGAGAACCAGCATTACTTTTCCCCGCTGGCACCTTTGCTGTGGCAGCAAAAGCTGGACGTTTGTCTTTTTTGCTCCGGAGGCTGCCGAAAGCGAAAACAGGTGCTTTTGAGGATGGAGTCCGCAGGAAAGCAGAGAGGGCCAAATTGTCTGGGGCATTTGAAAGGGTTCCAGGAGGCAGTGAGAACCAGCATTACTTTTCCCCGCTGGCACCTTTGCTGTGGCAGCAAAAGCTGGACGTTTGTCTTTTTTGCTCCGGAGGCTGCCGAAAGCGAAAACAGGTGCTTTTGAGGATGGAGTCCGCAGGAAAGCAGAGAGGGCCAAATTGTCTGGGGCATTTGAAGAGGTTCCAGGAGGCAGTGAGAACCAGCATTACTTTTCCCCGCTGGCACCTTTGCTGTGGCAGCAAAAGCTGGACGTTTGTCTTTTTTTGCTCCGGAGGCTGCCGAAAGCGAAAATAGGTTCTTTTGAGGATGGAGTCCGCAGGAAAGCAGAGAGGGCCAAATTGTCTGGGGCATTTGAAAGGGTTCCAGGAGGCAGTGAGAACCAGCATTACTTTTCCCCGCTGGCACCTTTGCTGTGGCAGCAAAAGCTGGACGTTTGTCTTTTTTGCTCCGGAGGCTGCCGAAAGCGAAAACAGGTGCTTTTGAGGATGGAGTCCGCAGGAAAGCAGAGAGGGCCAAATTGTCTGTGGCATTTGAAAGGGTTCCAGGAGGCAGTGAGAACCAGCATTACTTTTCCCCGCTGGCACCTTTGCTGTGGCAGCAAAAGCTGGACGTTTGTCTTTTTTGCTCCAAACACCGCCGAAAGCGAAAACAGGTGCTTTTGAGGATGGAGTCCGCAGGAAAGCAGAGAGGGCCAAATTGTCTGTGGCATTTGAAGAGGTTCCAGGAGGCAGTGAGAACCAGCATTACTTTTCCCCGCTGGCACCTTTGCTGTGGCAGCAAAAGCTGGACGTTTGTCTTTTTTGCTCCGGAGGCTGCCGAAAGTGAAAAAAGGCGCTTTTGAGGATAGAGTCCGCAGGAAAGCAGAGAGGGCTTAATTGTCTGGGGCATTTGAAAGGGTTCCAGGAGGCAGTGAGAACCAGCATTACTTTTCCCCGCTGGCACCTTTGCTGTGGCAGCAAAAGCTGGACGTTTGTCTTTTTTGCTCCGGAGGCTGCCGAAAGCGAAAACAGGTGCTTTTGAGGATGCAGTCCGCAGGAAAGCAGAGCGGGCCAAATTGTCTGGGGCATTTGAAAGGGTTCCAGGAGGCAGTGAGAACCAGCATTACTTTTCCCCGCTGGCACCTTTGCTGTGGCAGCAAAAGCTGGACGTTTGTCTTTTTTGCTCCGGAGGCTGCCGAAAGCGAAAACAGGTGCTTTTGAGGATGGAGTCCGCAGGAAAGCAGAGAGGGCCAAATTGTCTGGGGCATTTGAAAGGGTTCCAGGAGGCAGTGAGAACCAGCATTACTTTTCCCCGCTGGCACCTTTGCTGTGGCAGCAAAAGCTGGACGTTTGTCTTTTTTGCTCCGGAGGCTGCCGAAAGCGAAAACAGGTGCTTTTGAGGATGGAGTCCGCAGGAAAGCAGAGAGGGCCAAATTGTCTGTGGCATTTGAAAGGGTTCCAGGAGGCAGTGAGAACCAGCATTACTTTTCCCCGCTGGCACCTTTGCTGTGGCAGCAAAAGCTGGACGTTTGTCTTTTTTGCTCCGGAGGCTGCCGAAAGCGAAAACAGGTGCTTTTGAGGATGGAGTCCGCAGGAAAGCAGAGAGAGCCAAATTGTCTGGGGCATTTGAAAGAGTTCCAGGAGGCAGTGAGAACCAGCATCACTTTTCCCCGCTGGCACCTTTGCTGTGGCAGCAAAAGCTGGACGTTTGTCTTTTTACCACCGGAGGGCGCCGAAAGTGAAAAAAGTCGCTTTTGAGGATAGAGTCCGCAGGAAAGCAGAGAGGGCGTAATTGTCTGGGGCATTTGAAAGGGTTCCAGGAGGCAGTGAGAACCAGCATTACTTTTCCCCGCTGGCACCTTTGCTGTGGCAGCAAAAGCTGGACGTTTGTCTTTTTTGCTCCGGAGGCTGCCGAAAGCGAAAACAGGTGCTTTTGAGGATGGAGTCCGCAGGAAAGCAGAGAGGGCCAAATTGTCTGGGGCATTTGAAGAGGTTCCAGGAGGCAGTGAGAACCAGCATTACTTTTCCCCGCTGGCACCTTTGCTGTGGCAGCAAAAGCTGGACGTTTGTCTTTTTTGCTCCGGACGCTGCCGAAAGCGAAAACAGGTGCTTTTGAGGATGGAGTCCGCAGGAAAGCAGAGAGGGCCAAATTGTCTGTGGCATTTGAAAGGGTTCCAGGAGGCAGTGAGAACCAGCATTACTTTTCCCCGCTGGCACCTTTGCTGTGGCAGCAAAAGCTGGACGTTTGTCTTTTTTGCTCCGGAGGCTGCCGAAAGCGAAAACAGGTGCTTTTGAGGATGGAGTCCGCAGGAAAGCAGAGAGGGCAAAATTGTCTGGGGCATTTGAACAGGTTCCAGGAGGCAGTGAGAACCAGCATTACTTTTCCCCGCTGGCACCTTTGCTGTGGCAGCAAAAGCTGGACGTTTGTCTTTTTTGCTCCGGAGGCTGCCGAAAGCGAAAACAGGTGCTTTTGAGGATGGAGTCCGCAGGAAAGCAGAGAGGGCCAAATTGTCTGGGGCATTTGAAAGGGTTCCAGGAGGCAGTGAGAACCAGCATTACTTTTCCCCGCTGGCACCTTTGTTGTGGCAGCAAAAGCTGGACGTTTGTCTTTTTTGCTCCGGAGGCTGCCGAAAGCGAAAACAGGTGCTTTTGAGGATGGAGTCCGCAGGAAAGCAGAGAGGGCCAAATTGTCTGTGGCATTTGAAAGGGTTCCAGGAGGCAGTGAGAACCAGCATTACTTTTCCCCGCTGGCACCTTTGCTGTGGCAGCAAAAGCTGGACGTTTGTCTTTTTTGCTCCGGACGCTGCCGAAAGCGAAAACAGGTGCTTTTGAGGATGGAGTCCGCAGGAAAGCAGAGAGGGCAAAATTGTCTGGGGCATTTGAACAGGTTCCAGGAGGCAGTGAGAACCAGCATTACTTTTCCCCGCTGGCACCTTTGCTGTGGCAGCAAAAGCTGGACGTTTGTCTTTTTTGCTCCGGAGGCTGCCGAAAGCGAAAACAGGTGCTTTTGAGGATGGAGTCCGCAGGAAAGCAGAGAGGGCCAAATTGTCTGGGGCATTTGAAAGGGTTCCAGGAGGCAGTGAGAACCAGCATTACTTTTCCCCGCTGGCACCTTTGTTGTGGCAGCAAAAGCTGGACGTTTGTCTTTTTTGCTCCGGAGGCTGCCGAAAGCGAAAACAGGTGCTTTTGAGGATGGAGTCCGCAGGAAAGCAGAGAGGGCCAAATTGTCTGTGGCATTTGAAAGGGTTCCAGGAGGCAGTGAGAACCAGCATTACTTTTCCCCGCTGGCACCTTTGCTGTGGCAGCAAAAGCTGGACGTTTGTCTTTTTTGCTCCAAACACCGCCGAAAGCGAAAACAGGTGCTTTTGAGGATGGAGTCCGCAGGAAAGCAGAGAGGGCCAAATTGTCTGGGGCATTTGAAGAGGTTCCAGGAGGCAGTGAGAACCAGCATTACTTTTCCCCGCTGGCACCTTTGCTGTGGCAGCAAAAGCTGGACGTTTGTCTTTTTTGCTCTGGAGGCTGCAGAAAGCGAAAACAGGTGCTTTTGAGGATGGAGTCCGCAGGAAAGCAGAGAGGGCCAAATTGTCTGTGGCATTTGAAAGGGTTCCAGGAGGCAGTGAGAACCAGCATTACTTTTCCCCGCTGGCACCTTTGCTGTGGCAGCAAAAGCTGGACGTTTGTCTTTTTTGCTCCGGAGGCTGCCGAAAGCGAAAACAGGTGCTTTTGAGGATGGAGTCCGCAGGAAAGCAGAGAGGGCCAAATTGTCTGTGGCATTTGAAAGGGTTCCAGGAGGCAGTGAGAACCAGCATTACTTTTCCCCGCTGGCACCTTTGCTGTGGCAGCAAAAGCTGGACGTTTGTCTTTTTTGCTCCGGAGGCTGCCGAAAGCGAAAACAGGTGCTTTTGAGGATGGAGTCCGCAGGAAAGCAGAGAGAGCCAAATTGTCTGGGGCATTTGAAAGAGTTCCAGGAGGCAGTGAGAACCAGCATCACTTTTCCCCGCTGGCACCTTTGCTGTGGCAGCAAAAGCTGGACGTTTGTCTTTTTACCACCGGAGGGCGCCGAAAGTGAAAAAAGTCGCTTTTGAGGATAGAGTCCGCAGGAAAGCAGAGAGGGCTTAATTGTCTGGGGCATTTGAAAGGGTTCCAGGAGGCAGTGAGAACCAGCATTACTTTTCCCCGCTGGCACCTTTGCTGTGGCAGCAAAAGCTGGACGTTTGTCTTTTTTGCTCCGGAGGCTGCCGAAAGCGAAAACAGGTGCTTTTGAGGATGGAGTCCGCAGGAAAGCAGAGAGGGCCAAATTGTCTGGGGCATTTGAAGAGGTTCCAGGAGGCAGTGAGAACCAGCATTACTTTTCCCCGCTGGCACCTTTGCTGTGGCAGCAAAAGCTGGACGTTTGTCTTTTTTGCTCCGGACGCTGCCGAAAGCGAAAACAGGTGCTTTTGAGGATGGAGTCCGCAGGAAAGCAGAGAGGGCCAAATTGTCTGTGGCATTTGAAAGGGTTCCAGGAGGCAGTGAGAACCAGCATTACTTTTCCCCGCTGGCACCTTTGCTGTGGCAGCAAAAGCTGGACGTTTGTCTTTTTTTGCTCCGGAGGCTGCCGAAAGCGAAAACAGGTGCTTTTGAGGATGGAGTCCGCAGGAAAGCAGAGAGGGCAAAATTGTCTGGGGCATTTGAACAGGTTCCAGGAGGCAGTGAGAACCAGCATTACTTTTCCCCGCTGGCACCTTTGCTGTGGCAGCAAAAGCTGGACGTTTGTCTTTTTTGCTCCGGAGGCTGCCGAAAGCGAAAACAGGTGCTTTTGAGGATGGAGTCCGCAGGAAAGCAGAGAGGGCCAAATTGTCTGGGGCATTTGAAAGGGTTCCAGGAGGCAGTGAGAACCAGCATTACTTTTCCCCGCTGGCACCTTTGTTGTGGCAGCAAAAGCTGGACGTTTGTCTTTTTTGCTCCGGAGGCTGCCGAAAGCGAAAACAGGTGCTTTTGAGGATGGAGTCCGCAGGAAAGCAGAGAGGGCCAAATTGTCTGGGGCATTTGAAAGGGTTCCAGGAGGCAGTGAGAACCAGCATTACTTTTCCCCGCTGGCACCTTTGCTGTGGCAGCAAAAGCTGGACGTTTGTCTTTTTTGCTCCGGACGCTGCCGAAAGCGAAAACAGGTGCTTTTGAGGATGGAGTCCGCAGGAAAGCAGAGAGGGCCAAATTGTCTGTGGCATTTGAAAGGGTTCCAGGAGGCAGTGAGAACCAGCATTACTTTTCCCCGCTGGCACCTTTGCTGTGGCAGCAAAAGCTGGACGTTTGTCTTTTTTGCTCCGGAGGCTGCCGAAAGCGAAAACAGGTGCTTTTGAGGATGGAGTCCGCAGGAAAGCAGAGAGGGCAAAATTGTCTGGGGCATTTGAACAGGTTCCAGGAGGCAGTGAGAACCAGCATTACTTTTCCCCGCTGGCACCTTTGCTGTGGCAGCAAAAGCTGGACGTTTGTCTTTTTTGCTCCGGAGGCTGCCGAAAGCGAAAACAGGTGCTTTTGAGGATGGAGTCCGCAGGAAAGCAGAGAGGGCCAAATTGTCTGGGGCATTTGAAAGGGTTCCAGGAGGCAGTGAGAACCAGCATTACTTTTCCCCGCTGGCACCTTTGTTGTGGCAGCAAAAGCTGGACGTTTGTCTTTTTTGCTCCGGAGGCTGCCGAAAGCGAAAACAGGTGCTTTTGAGGATGGAGTCCGCAGGAAAGCAGAGAGGGCCAAATTGTCTGTGGCATTTGAAAGGGTTCCAGGAGGCAGTGAGAACCAGCATTACTTTTCCCCGCTGGCACCTTTGCTGTGGCAGCAAAAGCTGGACGTTAGTCTTTTTTGCTCCGGAGGTTGCCAAAAGCGAAAACAGGTGCTTTTGAGGATGGAGTCCGCAGGAAAGCAGAGAGGGCCAAATTGTCTGTGGCATTTGAAAGGGTTCCAGGAGGCAGTGAGAACGAGCATTACTTTTCCCCGCTGGCACCTTTGCTGTGGCAGCAAAAGCTGGACGTTTGTCTTTTTTGCTCCGGAGGCTGCCGAAAGCGAAAACAGGTGCTTTTGAGGATGGAGTCCGCAGGAAAGCAGAGAGGGCCAAATTGTCTGGGGAATTTGAAAGGGTTCCAGGAGGCAGTGAGAACCAGCATTACTTTTCCCCGCTGGCACCTTTGCTGTGGCAGCAAAAGCTGGACGTTTGTCTTTTTTGCTCCGGAGGTTGCCAAAAGCGAAAACAGGTGCTTTTGAGGATGGAGTCCGCAGGAAAGCAGAGAGGGCCAAATTGTCTGGGGCATTTGAAGAGGTTCCAGGAGGCAGTGAGAACCAGCATTACTTTTCCCCGCTGGCACCTTTGCTGTGGCAGCAAAAGCTGGACGTTTGTCTTTTTTGCTCCAAACGCCGCCGAAAGCGAAAACAGGTGCTTTTGAGGATGGAGTCCGCAGGAAAGCAGAGAGGGCCAAATTGTCTGGGGCATTTGAACAGTTTCCAGGAGGCAGTGAGAACCAGCATTACTTTTCCCCGCTGGCACCTTTGCTGTGGCAGCAAAAGCTGGACGTTTGTCTTTTTTGCTCCGGAGGCTGCCGAAAGCGAAAACAGGTGCTTTTGAGGATGGAGTCCGCAGGAAAGCAGAGAGGGCCAAATTGTCTGTGGCATTTGAAGAGGTTCCAGGAGGCAGTGAGAACCAGCATTACTTTTCCCCGCTGGCACCTTTGCTGTGGCAGCAAAAGCTGGACGTTTGTCTTTTTTGCTCCGGACGCTGCCGAAAGCGAAAACAGGTGCTTTTGAGGATGGAGTCCGCAGGAAAGCAGAGAGGGCCAAATTGTCTGGGGCATTTGAAAGGGTTCCAGGAGGCAGTGAGAACCAGCATTACTTTTCCCCGCTGGCACCTTTGCTGTGGCAGCAAAAGCTGGACGTTTGTCTTTTTTGCTCCGGACGCTGCCGAAAGCGAAAACAGGTGCTTTTGAGGATGGAGTCCGCAGGAAAGCAGAGAGGGCCAAATTGTCTGGGGCATTTGAAAGGGTTCCAGGAGGCAGTGAGAACCAGCATTACTTTTCCCCGCTGGCACCTTTGCTGTGGCAGCAAAAGCTGGACGTTTGTCTTTTTTGCTCCGGAGGCTGCCGAAAGCGAAAACAGGTGCTTTTGAGGATGGAGTCCGCAGGAAAGCAGAGAGGGCCAAATTGTCTGTGGCATTTGAAAGGGTTCCAGGAGGCAGTGAGAACCAGCATTACTTTTCCCCGCTGGCACCTTTGCTGTGGCAGCAAAAGCTGGACGTTTGTCTTTTTTGCTCCGGAGGCTGCCGAAAGCGAAAACAGGTGCTTTTGAGGATGGAGTCCGCAGGAAAGCAGAGAGGGCCAAATTGTCTGTGGCATTTGAAAGGGTTCCAGGAGGCAGTGAGAACCAGCATTACTTTTCCCCGCTGGCACCTTTGCTGTGGCAGCAAAAGCTGGACGTTTGTCTTTTTTGCTCCGGAGGCTGCCGAAAGCGAAAACAGGTGCTTTTGAGGATGGAGTCCGCAGGAAAGCAGAGAGGGCCAAATTGTCTGTGGCATTTGAAAGGGTTCCAGGAGGCAGTGAGAACCAGCATTACTTTTCCCCGCTGGCACCTTTGCTGTGGCAGCAAAAGCTGGACGTTTGTCTTTTTTGCTCCGGAGGCTGCCGAAAGCGAAAACAGGTGCTTTTGAGGATGGAGTCCGCAGGAAAGCAGAGAGGGCCAAATTGTCTGGGGAATTTGAAAGGGTTCCAGGAGGCAGTGAGAACCAGCATTACTTTTCCCCGCTGGCACCTTTGTTGTGGCAGCAAAAGCTGGACGTTTGTCTTTTTTGCTCCGGAGGCTGCCGAAAGCGAAAACAGGTGCTTTTGAGGATGCAGTCCGCAGGAAAGCAGAGAGGGCCAAATTGTCTGTGGCATTTGAAAGGGTTCCAGGAGGCAGTGAGAACGAGCATTACTTTTCCCCGCTGGCACCTTTGCTGTGGCAGCAAAAGCTGGACGTTTGTCTTTTTTGCTCCGGAGGCTGCCGAAAGCGAAAACAGGTGCTTTTGAGGATGGAGTCCGCAGGAAAGCAGAGAGGGCCAAATTGTCTGTGGCATTTGAAAGGGTTCCAGGAGGCAGTGAGAACGAGCATTACTTTTCCCCGCTGGCACCTTTGCTGTGGCAGCAAAAGCTGGACGTTTGTCTTTTTTGCTCCGGAGGCTGCCGAAAGCGAAAACAGGTGCTTTTGAGGATGGAGTCCGCAGGAAAGCAGAGAGGGCCAAATTGTCTGGGGCATTTGAAAGGGTTCCAGGAGGCAGTGAGAACCAGCATTACTTTTCCCCGCTGGCACCTTTGCTGTGGCAGCAAAAGCTGGGCGTTTGTCTTTTTTGCTCCGGAGGCTGCCGAAAGCGAAAACAGGTGCTTTTGAGGATGGAGTCCGCAGGAAAGCAGAGAGGGCCAAATTGTCTGTGGCATTTGAAAGGGTTCCAGGAGGCAGTGAGAACCAGCATTACTTTTCCCCGCTGGCACCTTTGCTGTGGCAGCAAAAGCTGGACGTTTGTCTTTTTTGCTCCGGAGGCTGCCGAAAGCGAAAACAGGTGCTTTTGAGGATGGAGTCCGCAGGAAAGCAGAGAGGGCCAAATTGTCTGGGGCATTTGAAAGGGTTCCAGGAGGCAGTGAGAACCAGCATTACTTTTCCCCGCTGGCACCTTTGCTGTGGCAGCAAAAGCTGGACGTTTGTCTTTTTTGCTCCGGAGGTTGCCGAAAGCGAAAACAGGTGCTTTTGAGGATGGAGTCCGCAGGAAAGCAGAGAGGGCCAAATTGTCTGGGGCATTTGAAGAGGTTCCAGGAGGCAGTGAGAACCAGCATTACTTTTCCCCGCTGGCACCTTTGCTGTGGCAGCAAAAGCTGGACGTTTGTCTTTTTTGCTCCGGAGGCTGCCGAAAGCGAAAACAGGTGCTTTTGAGGATGGAGTCCGCAGGAAAGCAGAGAGGGCCAAATTGTCTGGGGAATTTGAAAGGGTTCCAGGAGGCAGTGAGAACCAGCATTACTTTTCCCCGCTGGCACCTTTGTTGTGGCAGCAAAAGCTGGACGTTTGTCTTTTTTGCTCCGGAGGCTGCCGAAAGCGAAAACAGGTGCTTTTGAGGATGCAGTCCGCAGGAAAGCAGAGAGGGCCAAATTGTCTGTGGCATTTGAAAGGGTTCCAGGAGGCAGTGAGAACCAGCATTACTTTTCCCCGCTGGCACCTTTGCTGTGGCAGCAAAAGCTGGACGTTTGTCTTTTTTGCTCCGGAGGCTGCCGAAAGCGAAAACAGGTGCTTTTGAGGATGGAGTCCGCAGGAAAGCAGAGAGGGCCAAATTGTCTGGGGCATTTGAAAGGGTTCCAGGAGGCAGTGAGAACCAGCATTACTTTTCCCCGCTGGCACCTTTGCTGTGGCAGCAAAAGCTGGACGTTTGTCTTTTTTGCTCCGGAGGTTGCCAAAAGCGAAAACAGGTGCTTTTGAGGATGGAGTCCGCAGGAAAGCAGAGAGGGCCAAATTGTCTGGGGCATTTGAAGAGGTTCCAGGAGGCAGTGAGAACCAGCATTACTTTTCCCCGCTGGCACCTTTGCTGTGGCAGCAAAAGCTGGACGTTTGTCTTTTTTGCTCCGGAGGCTGCCGAAAGCGAAAACAGGTGCTTTTGAGGATGGAGTCCGCAGGAAAGCAGAGAGGGCCAAATTGTCTGGGGAATTTGAAAGGGTTCCAGGAGGCAGTGAGAACCAGCATTACTTTTCCCCGCTGGCACCTTTGTTGTGGCAGCAAAAGCTGGACGTTTGTCTTTTTTGCTCCGGAGGCTGCCGAAAGCGAAAACAGGTGCTTTTGAGGATGCAGTCCGCAGGAAAGCAGAGAGGGCCAAATTGTCTGGGGAATTTGAAAGGGTTCCAGGAGGCAGTGAGAACGAGCATTACTTTTCCCCGCTGGCACCTTTGCTGTGGCAGCAAAAGCTGGACGTTTGTCTTTTTTGCTCCGGAGGCTGCCGAAAGCGAAAACAGGTGCTTTTGAGGATGGAGTCCGCAGGAAAGCAGAGAGGGCCAAATTGTCTGTGGCATTTGAAAGGGTTCCAGGAGGCAGTGAGAACCAGCATTACTTTTCCCCGCTGGCACCTTTGCTGTGGCAGCAAAAGCTGGGCGTTTGTCTTTTTTGCTCCGGACGCTGCCGAAAGCGAAAACAGGTGCTTTTGAGGATGGAGTCCGCAGGAAAGCAGAGAGGGCCAAATTGTCTGTGGCATTTGAAAGGGTTCCAGGAGGCAGTGAGAACCAGCATTACTTTTCCCCGCTGGCACCTTTGCTGTGGCAGCAAAAGCTGGACGTTTGTCTTTTTTGCTCCGGAGGCTGCCGAAAGCGAAAACAGGTGCTTTTGAGGATGGAGTCCGCAGGAAAGCAGAGAGGGCAAAATTGTCTGGGGCATTTGAACAGGTTCCAGGAGGCAGTGAGAACCAGCATTACTTTTCCCCGCTGGCACCTTTGCTGTGGCAGCAAAAGCTGGACGTTTGTCTTTTTTGCTCCGGAGGCTGCCGAAAGCGAAAACAGGTGCTTTTGAGGATGGAGTCCGCAGGAAAGCAGAGAGGGCCAAATTGTCTGGGGCATTTGAAAGGGTTCCAGGAGGCAGTGAGAACCAGCATTACTTTTCCCCGCTGGCACCTTTGTTGTGGCAGCAAAAGCTGGACGTTTGTCTTTTTTGCTCCGGAGGCTGCCGAAAGCGAAAACAGGTGCTTTTGAGGATGGAGTCCGCAGGAAAGCAGAGAGGGCCAAATTGTCTGTGGCATTTGAAAGGGTTCCAGGAGGCAGTGAGAACCAGCATTACTTTTCCCCGCTGGCACCTTTGCTGTGGCAGCAAAAGCTGGACGTTAGTCTTTTTTGCTCCGGAGGTTGCCAAAAGCGAAAACAGGTGCTTTTGAGGATGGAGTCCGCAGGAAAGCAGAGAGGGCCAAATTGTCTGTGGCATTTGAAAGGGTTCCAGGAGGCAGTGAGAACGAGCATTACTTTTCCCCGCTGGCACCTTTGCTGTGGCAGCAAAAGCTGGACGTTTGTCTTTTTTGCTCCGGAGGCTGCCGAAAGCGAAAACAGGTGCTTTTGAGGATGGAGTCCGCAGGAAAGCAGAGAGGGCCAAATTGTCTGGGGAATTTGAAAGGGTTCCAGGAGGCAGTGAGAACCAGCATTACTTTTCCCCGCTGGCACCTTTGCTGTGGCAGCAAAAGCTGGACGTTTGTCTTTTTTGCTCCGGAGGTTGCCAAAAGCGAAAACAGGTGCTTTTGAGGATGGAGTCCGCAGGAAAGCAGAGAGGGCCAAATTGTCTGGGGCATTTGAAGAGGTTCCAGGAGGCAGTGAGAACCAGCATTACTTTTCCCCGCTGGCACCTTTGCTGTGGCAGCAAAAGCTGGACGTTTGTCTTTTTGCTCCAAACGCCGCCGAAAGCGAAAACAGGTGCTTTTGAGGATGGAGTCCGCAGGAAAGCAGAGAGGGCCAAATTGTCTGGGGCATTTGAACAGGTTCCAGGAGGCAGTGAGAACCAGCATTACTTTTCCCCGCTGGCACCTTTGCTGTGGCAGCAAAAGCTGGACGTTTGTCTTTTTTGCTCCGGAGGCTGCCGAAAGCGAAAACAGGTGCTTTTGAGGATGGAGTCCGCAGGAAAGCAGAGAGGGCCAAATTGTCTGTGGCATTTGAAGAGGTTCCAGGAGGCAGTGAGAACCAGCATTACTTTTCCCCGCTGGCACCTTTGCTGTGGCAGCAAAAGCTGGACGTTTGTCTTTTTTGCTCCGGACGCTGCCGAAAGCGAAAACAGGTGCTTTTGAGGATGGAGTCCGCAGGAAAGCAGAGAGGGCCAAATTGTCTGGGGCATTTGAAAGGGTTCCAGGAGGCAGTGAGAACCAGCATTACTTTTCCCCGCTGGCACCTTTGCTGTGGCAGCAAAAGCTGGACGTTTGTCTTTTTTGCTCCGGACGCTGCCGAAAGCGAAAACAGGTGCTTTTGAGGATGGAGTCCGCAGGAAAGCAGAGAGGGCCAAATTGTCTGTGGCATTTGAAAGGGTTCCAGGAGGCAGTGAGAACCAGCATTACTTTTCCCCGCTGGCACCTTTGCTGTGGCAGCAAAAGCTGGACGTTTGTCTTTTTTGCTCCGGAGGCTGCCGAAAGCGAAAACAGGTGCTTTTGAGGATGGAGTCCGCAGGAAAGCAGAGAGGGCCAAATTGTCTGTGGCATTTGAAAGGGTTCCAGGAGGCAGTGAGAACCAGCATTACTTTTCCCCGCTGGCACCTTTGCTGTGGCAGCAAAAGCTGGACGTTTGTCTTTTTTGCTCCGGAGGCTGCCGAAAGCGAAAACAGGTGCTTTTGAGGATGGAGTCCGCAGGAAAGCAGAGAGGGCCAAATTGTCTGTGGCATTTGAAAGGGTTCCAGGAGGCAGTGAGAACCAGCATTACTTTTCCCCGCTGGCACCTTTGCTGTGGCAGCAAAAGCTGGACGTTTGTCTTTTTTGCTCCGGAGGTTGCCAAAAGCGAAAACAGGTGCTTTTGAGGATGGAGTCCGCAGGAAAGCAGAGAGGGCCAAATTGTCTGGGGCATTTGAAGAGGTTCCAGGAGGCAGTGAGAACCAGCATTACTTTTCCCCCGCTGGCACCTTTGCTGTGGCAGCAAAAGCTGGACGTTTGTCTTTTTTGCTCCGGAGGCTGCCGAAAGCGAAAACAGGTGCTTTTGAGGATGGAGTCCGCAGGAAAGCAGAGAGGGCCAAATTGTCTGGGGAATTTGAAAGGGTTCCAGGAGGCAGTGAGAACCAGCATTACTTTTCCCCGCTGGCACCTTTGTTGTGGCAGCAAAAGCTGGACGTTTGTCTTTTTTGCTCCGGAGGCTGCCGAAAGCGAAAACAGGTGCTTTTGAGGATGCAGTCCGCAGGAAAGCAGAGAGGGCCAAATTGTCTGTGGCATTTGAAAGGGTTCCAGGAGGCAGTGAGAACGAGCATTACTTTTCCCCGCTGGCACCTTTGCTGTGGCAGCAAAAGCTGGACGTTTGTCTTTTTTGCTCCGGAGGCTGCCGAAAGCGAAAACAGGTGCTTTTGAGGATGGAGTCCGCAGGAAAGCAGAGAGAGGGCCAAATTGTCTGTGGCATTTGAAAGGGTTCCAGGA